>NC_088228.1:44021313-44023813 GCF_036934945.1 Oncorhynchus masou masou | reverse complement strand
GTGTGTGTGTGGCTTGAGGATGGTAGTCACTTCTGATTTGGACTCTGTGAGGGTGACAGGGACTTAAAGCTATTGTGGCATGCTTTAAAGAGAGCCCCTGAGTGCTCTTTCTCTCTCTCTCTGCCTCTCTCTGTTTCTGTCTCTCTCTGTCTCTCTCGCTCTCTCTCTTGCTCTCTCTGTCCTCTTTCTCTCTCTTTCAGACAGACAGACAGACAGACAGACAGGTTCTGTAGCCTTGTCTCTCCGTCACTACTTTAGATGAGTAATACACTCCTATCTCTCTCTCTCCCTCTCTCTGTCACCCTTCTCTCTCACTCTCTAGACTGTTTTTCCCCTTTGCAATGGACTGTACTACTCTCCATATTCTCCTAATGGTTCACATTAATTACCACTACTTTATGAGACTCTGAGGGGTTGGGTGGATGAGGGGTGGATAAAGGGTTGTAAGAGATGAACCTTCTAGCTCAGGGAGTGTTGGAGGGGCAAGTAAAGGGCATATGGAGGGGAGGGAGGAAGGGATGACTGGATGAGTGGGGGATGTTCCCCTTCGGAGCGTAGGGTCCACATCCATGGGAATGAAAGAGAAGGTGGACGGGGAAAAGTAGCCAATTAGACAAATGATCCACAGAGTTCAGAGTTCGTAAGGCAGCTCACTCCATGAAAGTTATTTTTTTTTATCTCTCTCTCCCTCTACTACCTCTCTCTCTCTGCCAAACTCTCTCTCCATTTCTCACTGGGTCTACTGAAGCGGTAAATCTGATTAGTGTTCCCCTCTTTCTCTCTCTCCATCTGCCTCGCTCTCCCTCTCTCTCAGGAAGTTGTTGTTTTCAGGCAGATCGCCTATTATACAAGTCAGTATTTGACGCCCATTTATGTCTGAGGACGTCGGGAGATCATGTGGACAATGGCCACTAGGGGCAACAGTGAGCGCTGCTATGGCGTGGTGGATGGGATGGGCATGGGCATCTGCCTCTGGTTCCAAAGGTTCTAATCCTGTGATAGTTGTTTTTATTTTAGGCCTGTCCCCAACCTTAACCATTCATAGTTAATGCCTAGACTTCACCTTGGAAGGGAGACGTTGTAATTTGAGGTTTGAGAAACATGGATGAACGTCTAATTCTGACGTGCGACTGTGAGACCTAGTTGGTTGTTTCGTCTTCCAGCAGTTACGTTTTTTATTGGGGGACAAAATGTACTGATACAGATCTCTCTGCTGATATACTGTTTTACAGCAGGAAAATGAAAGAGGAGGAGGGGGGGTGATACGCCAGTGTCAAAGGAAGAGAGGAGGAGTGGAGATGAGAGGAGGAAGGGAATAATTGTGTCCTTAAAAGCTGTGGGGTTTGTGTTGAGAGGTGAGGGCTTTCAACTCCTCCATCAGCCCAGAAGAGAAAGGGCTGTTTCTCAAGGTTAGATGCTGCGGTATAGATGTTTGACAAGTTCATGAGAGGAGAATAACCACGTCAAAACATGCCTTTAGAGCGACTGAGGGACAATGTGGGTTCACATTGGACCTCGTTTCCCCTCAGCTTTTCTTTGTGACAAGCCTTGGAGAAAATCTTTACATGTCTTTGGATGGATGGAGGGACAAGGTGATTTTGTGTTGAAGTAAATAACTTCTCAGCTTTTTTTACATGCCTTAAAGAACCAAAAAACCCTGGTTACGAGGCAACAGCCAGTTGTGTGGGAGGAAGCAGCCAGTTGGTTTTGTGTGAGAAAGCCGTCAGTCAGTTGTGTGGGAGGAAGCAGCCAGTTGGTTTTGTGTGAGAAAGCAGTCAGTCAGTTGTGTGGGAGGAAGCAGCCAGTTGTGTGTGAGGAAGCAGCCAGTTGTGTGTGAGGAAGCAGCCAGTTGGTTGTGTGAGGAAGCAGCCAGTTGGTTGTGTGAGGAAGCAGTCAGTTGGTTGTGTGAGGAAGCAGCCAGTTGTGTTGTGTGTGTGTGTGTGTGTGTGTGTGTGAGGAAGCAGCCAGTTGGTTGTGTGAGGAAGCAGCCAGTTGGTTGTGTGAGGAAGCAGCCAGTTGGTTGTGTGAGGAAGCAGCCAGTTGGTTGTGTGAGGAAGCAGCCAGTTGGTTCTGTGAGGAAGCAGCCAGTTGGTTGTGTGTGAGGAAGCAGCCAGTTGGTTGTGTGTGAGGAAGCAGTCAGTTGGTTGTGTGAGGAAGCAGCCAGTTCATTGTGTGAGGAAGCAGTCAGTTGGTTGTGTGTGAGGAAGCAGTCAGTTGGTTGTGTGAGGAAGCAGCCAGTTGGTTGTGTGAGGAAGCAGCCAGTTGGTTGTGTGAGGAAGCAGTCAGTTGTGTGTGTGAGGAAGCAGCCAGTTGGTTGTGTGAGGAAGCAGCCAGTTGGTTGTGTGAGGAAGCAGCCAGTTGGTTGTGTGAGGAAGCAGCCAGTTGGTTTTGTGTGAGGAAGCAGCCAGTTGGTTTTGTGTGAGGAAGCAGCCCGTTCGTTGTGTGAGGAAGCAGCCAGTTAGTTGTGTGGGAGGAAGCAGCCAGTTGGTTTTGTGTGAGA
>NC_088228.1:43961313-44016313 GCF_036934945.1 Oncorhynchus masou masou | reverse complement strand
TGTGTGAGGTAGCAGCCATTTGGTTGTGTGTGGAAGCAGCCAGTTGTGTGTGTGAGGAAGCAGCCAGTTGTGTGTGTGAGGAAGCAGCCAGTTGTGTGTGTGTGAGGAAGCAGCCAGTTGGTTGTGTGAGGAAGCAGTCAGTTGGTTGTGTGAGGAAGCAGTCAGTTGTGTGTGTGAGGAAGCAGCCAGTTGGTTGTGTGTGAGGAAGCAGCCAGTTGTGTGTATGAGGAAGCAGCCAGTTGGTTGTGTTTGAGGAAGCAGTCAGTTGGTTGTGTGAGGAAGCAGCCAGTTGGTTGTGTGAGGAAGCAGCCAGTTGTGTGTGTGTGAGGAAGCAGCCAGTTGTGTTTGTGTGAGGAAGCAGCCAGTTTTTTGTGTGTGAGGAAGCAGCCAGTTGGTTGTGTGAGGAAGCAGTCAGTTGGTTGTGTGAGGAAGCAGCCAGTTCGTTGTGTGAGGAAGCAGCCAGTTTGTTGTGTGAGGAAGCAGCCAGTTGGTTGTGTGAGGAAGCAGCCAGTTGTGTGTGTGAGGAAGCAGCCAGTTGTGTGTGTGAGGAAGCAGCCATTTGGTTGTGTGAGGAAGCAGCCAGTTGGTTGTGTGAGGAAGCAGGCAGTTGGTTGTGTGAGGAAGCAGTCAGTTGGTTGTGTGAGGAAGCAGCCAGTTGGTTGTGTGAGGAAGCAGCCAGTTGTGTGTGTGTGAGGAAGCAGCCAGTTGTGTGTGTGTGAGGAAGCAGCCAGTTTTGTGTGTTTGAGGAAGCAGCCAGTTGGTTGTGTGAGGAAGCAGTCAGTTGGTTGTGTGAGGAAGCAGCCAGTTCGTTGTGTGAGGAAGCAGCCAGTTGGTTGTGTGAGGAAGCAGCCAGTTGGTTGTGTGAGGAAGCAGCCAGTTGTGTGTGTGAGGAAGCAGCCAGTTGTGTGTGTGAGGAAGCAGCCATTTGGTTGTGTGAGGAAGCAGCCAGTTGTGTGTGTGAGGAAGCAGCCAGTTGGTTGTGTGAGGAAGCAGCCAGTTGGTTGTGTGAGGAAGCAGCCAGTTGTGTGTGTGAGGAAGCAGCCAGTTGGTTGTGTGTGAGGAAGCAGCCAGTTGGTTGTGTGAGGAAGCAGCCAGTTGGTTGTGTGAGGAAGCAGCCAGTTGTGTGTGTGTGAGGAAGCAGCCAGTTGGTTGTGTGAGGAAGCAGCCAGTTGGTTGTGTGAGGAAGCAGCCAGTTGGTGTGTGTGAGGAAGCAGCCAGTTGTGTGTGTGAGGAAGCAGCCATTTGGTTGTGTGAGGAAGCAGCCAGTTGGTTGTGTGAGGAAGCAGCCAGTTGTGTGTGAGGAAGCAGCCAGTTGTGTGTGTGTGTGAGGAAGCAGCCAGTTGTGTGTGTGTGAGGAAGCAGCCAGTTGTGTGTGTGTGAGGAAGCAGCCAGTTGGTTGTGTGAGGAAGCAGCCAGTTGTGTGTGAGGAAGCAGCCAGTTGTGTGTGTGTGTGAGGAAGCAGCCAGTTGTGTGTGTGTGTGAGGAAGCAGCCAGTTGTGTGTGTGTGTGAGGAAGCAGCCAGTTGGTTGTGTGAGGAAGCAGCCAGTTGGTTTTGTGAGGAAGCAGCCAGTTGGTTGTGTGAGGAAGCAGCCAGTTGGTTGTGTGAGGAAGCAGCCAGTTGATTGTGTGAGGAAGCAGCCAGTTGTGTATGTGTGAGGAAGCAGCCAGTTGTGTGTGTGTGTGTGAGGAAGGAGCCAGTTGGTTGTGTGAGGAAGCAGCCAGTTGGTTGTGTGAGGAAGCAGCCAGTTGGTTGTGTGTGAGGAAGCAGCCAGTTGGTTGTGTGTGAGGAAGCAGCCAGTTGGTTGTGTGTGAGGAAGCAGCCAGTTGGTTGTGTGAGGAAGTGGTCAGTTGTGTGTGTGAGGAAGCAGCCAGTTGGTTGCGTGAGGAAGCAGCCAGTTGGTTGCGTGAGGAAGCAGCCAGTTGGTTGCGTGCGGAAGCTGCCAGTTGGTTGCGTGAGGAAGCAGCCAGTTGGTTGTGTGAGGAAGCAGCCAGTTGTGTGTGTGTGAGGAAGCAGCCAGTTGGTTGCGTGAGGAAGCAGTCAGTTGGTTGCGTCAGGAAGCAGCCAGTTGGTTGCGTGAGGAAGCAGCCAGTTGGTTGCGTGAGGAAGCAGCCAGTTGGTTGCGTGAGGAAGCAGCCAGTTGGTTGCGTGAGGAAGCAGCCAGTTGGTTGTGTGAGGAAGCAGCCAGTTGTGTGTGTGAGGAATCAGCCAGTGTGTGTGTGTGAGGAAGCAGCCAGTGTGTTGTGTGAGGAAGCAGTCAGTTGTGTGTGTGTGTGTGTGAGGAAGCAGCAAGTTGGTTGTGTGAGGAAGCAGCCAGTTGGTTGCGTGAGGAAGCAGCCAGTTGGTTGCGTGAGGAAGCAGCCAGTTGGTTGTGTGAGGAAGCAGCCAGTTGGTTGTGTGAGGAAGCAGCCAGTTGGTTGTGTGAGGAAGCAGCCAGTTGTGTGTGAACGTCAACAAAACCACCCTTATTCCCTCCAACACACACATTCGCACGCACGCACACACACTCACGTACACATTCACACGCACGCACACACCCACACACATGCGCACACACACATTCACACGCACGCACACACACACGCACACACACATTCACACGTACGCACATATTCACGCACGCACACACACACACACGCACACATTCACACGCACGCACACACGCACGCACGCACACACGCACACATTCAAACGCACACACGCACACATTCACACGCACACACACAGAGACAGACAGCCTTGTCACTCAGCTCCTGCTGTGTTCGTTGACTTGAGGTATGTCTGTTTGAGTGGATGTGAGAGACTCAGCATTGATGTGATCTTACAAGCCATCAGGTTGAGCACAGCTTTCTCAAACATGACCTGAAGTGTGCCGGCCCCCAAGCAAACGCTGCTGTCACCTCAGCCAACCACGGCTGTCGTCTCCCTGAACAGCCAATGAGAGGTGACAGCTGTGGCATTCCCTAAACAAATCAGCACTGCATTTGGTAACACTCTGCGTAGCCTCCACCAAGACGAGAACTTTAGCGGGGGATGCTAATCCAAATACTGTGTGTGTTGGGGTGTGTGTTGACCTGGGTGTTGTGTTGGCATGTGTGTCTTCGAGTGCAGATTACATGGCTGTGTGTATTTGTGAGTGTTTCTGTCAATCCCCAATTCACACTGTAAGTGCGTTGGCATGGCAATGTCCCTTTGTTCTCTATCTCCCTCACTCCCTCTTCCGCTCTCCTCTCTCCTTCGTTCCGTCTCTCCTGTGTGTTTTCTGCATGTCTATAGCCTGTGAACAGTCAAAGGGGACAGAGGGCTCTGTTGCGTTCCCCTCAAACCGTTACCCATTGATTAGCACCCCAGTAGGAAGGCCATCCATACACATAAAGATCCCAGTAAGAGAGGGCAGTAACTGAATGAAATGCTATGCAGCACATACACTGTAAAGGAATTCAGCTCTGTTTTGTTGAAGAGTTGTGTGTAATCACTGGAGGTCAGTTAGTGGTGTGATAGGGTGGAAAGAAGCCAAATGGGGGAGCTCTTCTAGCCTGTTCTAGGACCTGTTCTCCTCATAGAGAGAGAGAGAGGACCTGTTCTCCCCATAGAGAGAGAGAGAGGACCTGTTCTCCCCATAGAGAGAGAGAGAGGACCTGTTCTCCCCAGAGAGAGAGAGAGGACCTGTTCTCCCCATAGAGAGAGAGAGAGGACCTGTTCTCCCCATAGAGAGAGAGAGGACCTGTTCTCCCCAGAGAGAGAGGGGGGCCTGTTCTCCACAGAGAGAGAGAGAGGGGGCCTGTTCTCCCCAGAGAGAGAGAGAGAGAGAGGACCTGTTCTCCTCATAGAGAGAGAGAGAGGACCTGTTCTCCCCAGAGAGAGAGAGGACCTGTTCTCCCCATAGAGAGAGAGAGAGGACATGTTCTCCTCATAGAGAGAGAGAGAGGACCTGTTCTCCCCATAGAGAGAGAGAGAGGACCTGTTCTCCCCATAGAGAGAGAGAGAGGACCTGTTCTCCCCATAGAGAGAGAGGACCTGTTCTCCTCATAGAGAGAGAGAGAGGACCTGTTCTCCCCAGATAGAGATAGAGAGGACCTGTTCTCCCCATAGAGAGATAGAGAGGACCTGTTCTCCCCATAGAGAGAGAGAGAGGACCTGTTCTCCCCATAGAGAGAGAGAGAGGGCCTGTTCTCCTCATAGAGAGAGAGAGATAGAGAGGGCCTGTTCTCCTCATAGAGAGATAGAGAGGACCTGTTCTCCCCATAGAGAGAGAGAGAGGACCTGTTCTCCCCATAGAGAGAGAGAGAGGACCTGTTCTCCCCATAGAGAGAGAGAGAGAGAGAGGACCTGTTCTCCCCATAGAGAGAGAGAGAGGGCCTGTTCTCCTCATAGAGAGAGAGAGAGAGGAGCAAGGACCTGTTCTCCCCATAGAGAGAGAGAGGACCTGTTCTCCCCATAGAGAGATAGAGAGGACCTGTTCTCCCCATAGAGAGATAGAGAGGACCTGTTCTCCCCATATATATATAGAGAGAGGACCTGTTCTCCCCATAGAGAGAGGGGGCCTGTTCTCCCCATAGAGAGAGAGAGAGGACCTGTTCTCCCCATAGAGAGAGAGAGAGGACCTGTTCTCCCCATAGAGAGAGAGAGAGAGAGGACCTGTTCTCCCCATAGAGAGAGGGGGCCTGTTCTCCCCATAGAGAGAGAGAGAGAGAGGACCTGTTCTCCCCATAGAGAGAGAGAGAGGACCTGTTCTCCCCATATAGAGAGAGAGGACCTGTTCTCCCCATAGAGAGAGAGGGGACCTGTTCTCCCCATAGAGAGAGAGAGGACCTGTTCTCCCCATAGAGAGAGAGAGAGGACCTGTTCTCCTCATAGAGAGATAGAGAGGACCTGTTCTCCCCATAGAGAGAGAGAGAGAGGACCTGTTCTCCCCATAGAGAGAGAGAGAGGACCTGTTCTCCCCATAGAGAGATAGAGAGGACCTGTTCTCCCCATAGAGAGAGAGAGAGAGAGGACCTGTTCTCCCCATAGAGAGAGAGAGAGGACCTGTTCTCCCCAGAGAGAGAGAGAGGACCTGTTCTCCCCATAGAGAGAGGGAGAGGACCTGTTCTCCCCATAGAGAGAGAGAGAGGACCTGTTCTCCCCATAGAGAGAGAGAGAGGACCTGTTCTCCCCATAGAGAGAGAGAGAGAGGACCTGTTCTCCCCATAGAGAGAGAGAGGACCTGTTCTCCCCATAGAGAGAGAGAGGACCTGTTCTCCCCATAGAGAGAGAGAGAGGACCTGTTCTCCCCATAGAGAGAGAGAGAGGACCTGTTCTCCCCATAGAGAGAGAGGGCCTGTTCTCCCCAGAGAAAGAGAGGGCCTGTTCTCCACAGAGAGAGAGAGAGAGGACCTGTTCTCCTCATAGAGAGAGAGAGAGAGAGAGGACCTGTTCTCCCCAGAGAGAGAGAGGGCCTGTTCTCCACAGAGAGAGAGAGAGGGGGCCTGTTCTCCACAGAGAGAGAGAGAGAGGACCTGTTCTCCCCATAGAGAGAGAGAGGACCTGTTCTCCTCATAGAGAGAGAGAGAGGACCTGTTCTCCACAGAGAGAGAGAGAGAGGACCTGTTCTCCCCATAGAGAGAGAGAGAGGACCTGTTCTCCAGAGAGAGAGAGAGAGGACCTGTTCTCCTCATAGAGAGAGTTCTCCAGAGGACCTGTTCTCCCCATAGAGAGAGAGAGAGGACATGTTCTCCCCATAGAGAGAGAGAGAGGACATGTTCTCCACAGAGAGAGAGAGAGGACCTGTTCTCCCCATAGAGAGAGAGAGGACCTGTTCTCCCCATAGAGAGAGAGAGAGGACCTGTTCTCCCCATAGAGAGAGAGAGAGGACCTGTTCTCCCCATAGAGAGGACCTGTTCTCCCCATAGAGAGAGAGAGGACCTGTTCTCCCCATAGAGAGAGAGAGAGGACCTGTTCTCCCCATAGAGAGATAGAGAGGACCTGTTCTCCCCATAGAGAGAGAGAGAGAGAGAGGACCTGTTCTCCCCATAGAGAGAGAGAGAGGACCTGTTCTCCCCATAGAGAGAGAGAGAGGACCTGTTCTCCCCATAGAGAGAGAGAGAGGACCTGTTCTCCCCATAGAGAGAGAGAGAGGACCTGTTCTCCCCATAGAGAGAGAGAGAGGACCTGTTCTCCCCATAGAGAGAGAGAGGACCTGTTCTCCCCATAGAGAGAGAGAGGACCTGTTCTCCCCATAGAGAGAGAGAGAGGACCTGTTCTCCCCATAGAGAGAGAGGACCTGTTCTCCCCATAGAGAGAGAGAGAGGACCTGTTCTCCCCATAGAGAGAGAGAGAGGACCTGTTCTCCCCATAGAGAGAGAGGGACCTGTTCTCCCCAGAGAGAGAGAGAGGGCCTGTTCTCCACAGAGAGAGAGAGAGGGACCTGTTCTCCACAGAGAGAGAGAGGACCTGTTCTCCTCATAGAGAGAGAGAGAGGCCTGAGAGGACCTGTTCTCCCCAGAGAGAGAGAGGGCCTGTTCTCCACAGAGAGAGAGAGAGGGGGCCTGTTCTCCACAGAGAGAGAGAGAGAGGACCTGTTCTCCTCATAGAGAGAGAGAGAGGACCTGTTCTCCCCATAGAGAGAGAGAGAGGACCTGTTCTCCCCATAGAGAGAGAGAGAGGACCTGTTCTCCCCATAGAGAGAGAGAGGACCTGTTCTCCCCATAGAGAGAGAGAGGACCTGTTCTCCCCATAGAGAGAGGGGACATGTTCTCCCCATAGAGAGAGAGAGAGAGGACCTGTTCTCCTCATAGAGAGAGAGAGGACCTGTTCTCCCCATAGAGAGAGAGAGAGGACATGTTCTCCCCATAGAGAGAGAGAGGACTGTTCTCCCCATAGAGAGAGAGAGGACCTGTTCTCCCCATAGAGAGAGAGAGGACCTGTTCTCCCCATAGAGAGAGAGAGAGGACCTGTTCTCCCCATAGAGAGAGAGAGAGGACCTGTTCTCCCCATAGAGAGAGAGAGAGGACCTGTTCTCCCCATAGAGAGAGAGAGAGGACCTGTTCTCCCCATAGAGAGAGAGAGAGGACCTGTTCTCCCCATAGAGAGAGAGAGAGGACCTGTTCTCCCCATAGAGAGAGAGAGAGGACCTGTTCTCCCCATAGAGAGAGAGAGAGAGAGAGAGAGGACCTGTTCTCCTCATAGAGAGAGAGAGAGGACCTGTTCTCCCCATAGAGAGAGAGAGAGAGAGAGAGGACCTGTTCTCCCCATAGAGAGAGAGAGAGAGAGAGAGGACCTGTTCTCCACAGAGAGAGAGAGAGGACCTGTTCTCCCCATAGAGAGAGAGAGAGAGGACCTGTTCTCCCCATAGAGAGAGAGAGAGGACCTGTTCTCCCCAGAGAGAGAGACCTGTTCTCCCCATAGAGAGAGAGGACTTGTTCTCCCCATAGAGAGAGAGAGAGGACCTGTTCTCCCCATAGAGAGAGAGGACCTGTTCTCCCCATAGAGAGAGAGAGAGGACCTGTTCTCCCCATAGAGAGAGAGAGAGGACCTGTTCTCCCCATAGAGAGAGAGAGAGGACCTGTTCTCCCCATAGAGAGAGAGAGAGGACCTGTTCTCCCCATAGAGAGAGAGAGAGAGGACCTGTTCTCCCCATAGAGAGAGAGGGAGGACCTGTTCTCCCATAGAGAGAGAGAGAGGACCTGTTCTCCTCATAGAGAGAGAGAGGACCTGTTCCCCCAGAGAGAGAGAGAGAGAGGACATGTTCTCCCCATAGAGAGTGAGAGAGAGGACCTGTTCTCCTCATAGAGAGAGAGAGAGGACCTGTTCTCCCCATAGAGAGAGAGAGAGGACATGTTCTCCCCATAGAGAGAGAGAGAGAGAGGACCTGTTCTCCACATAGAGAGAGAGAGAGAGAGGACCTGTTCTCCCCAGAGAGAGGAGCAAGGACCTGTTCTCCCCATAGAGAGAGGAGCAAGGACCTGTTCTCCCCATAGAGAGAGAGAGGGGGCCTGTTCTCCACAGAGAGAGAGAGGGCCTGTTCTCCACAGAGAGAGAGAGAGGACCTGTTCTCCTAATAGAGAAAGAGAGAGAGAGGACCTGTTCTCCCCATAGAGAGAGAGAGAGGACCTGTTCTCCCCATAGAGAGAGAGAGAGGACCTGTTCTCCCCATAGAGAGAGAGGACCTGTTCTCCTCATAGAGAGAGAGAGAGAGAGAGAGGACTTTCTGTTCTTGTAAAAACACTGTATATATATATATAATATGACATTTTCAATGTCTTTATTGTTTTGAAACTTCTGTATGTGTGATGTCTACTGTTAATTTTTATTGTTTACCTTACTTGCTTTGGCAATGGACACATGTTTCCCATGCCAATAAAGCCCCATTGAATTGAATTGAGAGAGGACCTGTTCTCCCATAGAGAGAGAGAGAGAGGGGGCCTGTTCTCCACAGAGAGAGAGAGAGAGGACCTGTTCTCCTCATAGAGAGAGAGAGAGGACCTGTTCTCCCCATAGAGAGAGAGAGAGGACATGTTCTCCCCATAGAGAGAGAGAGAGGACATGTTCTCCACAGAGAGAGAGAGAGGACCTGTTCTCCCCATAGAGAGAGAGAGAGGACCTGTTCTCCCCATAGAGAGAGAGAGAGGACTTGTTCTCCCCATAGAGAGAGAGAGAGGACCTGTTCTCCCCATAGAGAGAGAGAGAGGACCTGTTCTCCCCATAGAGAGAGAGAGAGGACCTGTTCTCCCCAGAGAGAGAGAGGGCCTGTTCTCCCCATAGAGAGAGAGAGGGGACCTGTTCTCCTCATAGAGAGAGAGAGAGGACCTGTTCTCCCCATAGAGAGAGAGAGAGGACCTGTTCTCCCCATAGAGAGAGAGAGAGGACCTGTTCTCCTCATAGAGAGAGAGAGGACCTGTTCTCCCCATAGAGAGAGAGAGAGAGGACCTGTTCTCCTCATAGAGAGAGAGAGAGGACCTGTTCTCCCCATAGAGAGAGAGAGAGGACATGTTCTCCCCATAGAGAGAGAGAGAGGACATGTTCTCCCCATAGAGAGAGAGAGAGAGAGAGAGAGAGAGGACCTGTTCTCCCCATAGAGAGAGAGAGAGGAGCAAGGACCTGTTCTCCCCATAGAGAGAGAGAGAGGAGCAAGGACCTGTTCTCCCCATAGAGAGAGAGAGGAGCAAGGACCTGTTCTCCCCATAGAGAGAGAGAGGGGGCCTGTTCTCCACAGAGAGAGAGAGAGGGCCTGTTCTCCACAGAGCGAGAGAGAGGACCTGTTCTCCCCAGAGAGAGAGAGGGCCTGTTCTCCACAGAGAGAGAGAGAGGACCTGTTCTCCTCATAGAGAAAGAGAGAGAGAGAGGACCTGTTCTCCCCATAGAGAGAGAGAGAGGACCTGTTCTCCCCATAGAGAGAGAGAGAGGAGCAAGGACCTGTTCTCCCCATAGAGAGAGAGAGAGGAGCAAGGACCTGTTCTCCCCATAGAGAGAGAGAGAGGAGCAAGGACCTGTTCTCCCCATAGAGAGAGAGAGAGGACCTGTTCTCCCCATAGAGAGGAGTTCTCCCCAGAGAGGACCTGTTCTCCCCATAGAGAGAGAGAGAGGAGCAAGGACCTGTTCTCCCCATAGAGAGAGAGAGCAAGGACCTGTTCTCCCCATAGAGAGAGAGAGACCTGTTCTCCCCATAGAGGAGCAAGGACCTGTTCTCCCCATAGAGAGAGAGAGTTCTCCCCAGACATGTTCTCCCCATAGAGAGAGAGAGAGAGAGAGAGAGAGAGGACCTGTTCTCCCCATAGAGAGAGAGAGAGGAGCAAGGACCTGTTCTCCCCATAGAGAGAGAGAGAGGAGCAAGGACCTGTTCTCCCCATAGAGAGAGAGAGAGGAGCAAGGACCTGTTCTCCCCATAGAGAGAGAGAGGGGGCCTGTTCTCCACAGAGAGAGAGAGAGGGCCTGTTCTCCACAGAGCGAGAGAGAGGACCTGTTCTCCCCAGAGAGAGAGAGGGCCTGTTCTCCACAGAGAGAGAGAGAGGACCTGTTCTCCTCATAGAGAAAGAGAGAGAGAGAGGACCTGTTCTCCCCATAGAGAGAGAGAGAGGACCTGTTCTCCCCATAGAGAGAGAGAGAGGACCTGTTCTCCCCATAGAGAGAGAGGAGCAAGGACCTGTTCTCCCCATAGAGAGAGAGAGAGAGGAGCAAGGACCTGTTCTCCCCATAGAGAGAGAGAGAGGAGCAAGGACCTGTTCTCCCCATAGAGAGAGAGAGAGGACCTGTTCTCCCCATAGAGAGAGAGAGGACCTGTTCTCCCCATAGAGAGAGAGAGGAGCAAGGACCTGTTCTCCCCATAGAGAGAGGAGCAAGGACCTGTTCTCCCCATAGAGAGAGAGAGAGGAGCAAGGACCTGTTCTCCCCATAGAGAGAGAGAGAGGAGCAAGGACCTGTTCTCCCCATAGAGAGAGAGAGAGAGGAGCAAGGACCTGTTCTCCCCATAGAGAGAGAGAGAGAGGAACAAGGACCTGTTCTCCCCATAGAGAGAGAGAGGAGCAAGGACCTGTTCTCCCCATAGAGAGAGAGAGGAGCAAGGACCTGTTCTCCTCATAGAGAGAGAGAGGAGCAAGGACCTGTTCTCCCCATAGAGAGAGAGAGAGGAGCAAGGACCTGTTCTCCCCATAGAGAGAGAGAGAGAGGACCTGTTCTCCCCATAGAGAGAGAGAGAGAGAGGAGCAAGGACCTGTTCTCCCCATAGAGAGAGAGAGGAGCAAGGACCTGTTCTCCCCATAGAGAGAGAGAGAGGAGCAAGGACCTGTTCACCCCATAGAGAGAGGAGCAAGGACCTGTTCTCCCCATAGAGAGAGAGAGAGGAGTAAGGACCTGTTCTAACCATAGAGAGAGAGAGATGAGCAAGGACCTGTTCTCCCCATAGAGAGAGAGAGGAGCAAGGACCTGTTCTCCCCATAGAGAGAGAGAGAGGAGCAAGGACCTGTTCTCCTCATAGAGAGATAGAGAGGAGCAAGGACCTGTTCTCCCCATAGAGAGAGAGTGGAGCAAGGACCTGTTCTCCACATAGAGAGAGAGAGAGGAGCAAGGACCTGTTCTCCCCATAGAGAGAGAGAGAGAGAGAGGATCAAGGACCTGTTCTCCTCATAGAGAGAGAGAGAGGAGCAAGGACCTGTTCTCCCCATAGAGAGAGAGAGAGAGGAGCAAGGACCTGTTCTCCCCATAGAGAGAGAGAGAGGAGCAAGGACCTGTTCTCCCCATAGAGAGAGAGAGAGGAGCAAGGACCTGTTCTCCTCATAGAGAGAGAGAGAGAGGAACAAGGACCTGTTCTCCCCATAGAGAGAGGAGCAAGGACCTGTTCTCCCCATAGAGAGAGAGAGGAGCAAGGACCTGTTCTCCCCATAGAGAGAGAGAGAGGAGCAAGGACCTGTTCTCCCCATAGAGAGAGAGAGAGAGGAGCAAGGACCTGTTCTCCCCATAGAGAGAGAGAGGAGCAAGGACCTGTTCTCCTCATAGAGAGAGAGAGGAGCAAGGACCTGTTCTCCCCATAGAGAGAGAGAGAGGAGCAAGGACCTGTTCTCCCCATAGAGAGAGAGAGTGGAGCAAGGACCTGTTCTCCCCATAGAGAGAGAGAGAGGAGCAAGGACCTGTTCTCCCCATAGAGAGAGGAGCAAGGACCTGTTCTCCCCATATAGAGAGAGAGAGGAGCAAGGACCTGTTCTCCTCATAGAGAGAGAGAGGAGCAAGGACCTGTTCTCCTCATAGAGAGAGAGAGAGGAGCAAGGACCTGTTCTCCCCATAGAGAGAGGAGCAAGGACCTGTTCTCCCCATAGAGAGAGAGAGAGGAGCAAGGACCTGTTCTCCCCATAGAGAGAGTTAGAGGAGCAAGGACCTGTTCTCCTCATAGAGAGAGAGAGGAGCAAGGACCTGTTCTCCCCATAGAGAGAGAGAGAAGAGCAAGGACCTGTTCTCCTCATAGAGAGAGAGAGGAGCAAGGACCTGTTCTCCCCATAGAGAGAGAGAGGAGCAAGGACCTGTTCTCCTCATAGAGAGAGAGAGGAGCAAGGACCTGTTCTCCCCATAGAGAGAGAGAGAGGAGCAAGGACCTGTTCTCCCCATAGAGAGAGAGAGAGGAACAAGGACCTGTTCTCCCCATAGAGAGAGAGAGAGGACCTGTTCTCCCCAGATAGAGATAGAGAGGACCTGTTCTCCCCATAGAGAGAGAGAGAGGACCTGTTCTCCCCAGAGAGAGATAGAGAGGACCTGTTCTCCCCATAGAGAGAGAGAGAGGACCTGTTCTCCCCATAGAGAGATAGAGAGGACCTGTTCTCCCCATAGAGAGATAGAGAGGACCTGTTCTCCCCATAGAGAGAGAGAGAGGACCTGTTCTCCCCATAGAGAGAGAGAGAGAGGACCTGTTCTCCCCATAGAGAGATAGAGAGGACCTGTTCTCCCCATAGAGAGATAGAGAGGGCCTGTTCTCCCCATAGAGAGATAGAGAGGACCTGTTCTCCCGATAGAGAGATAGAGAGGACCTGTTCCCTCCATAGAGAGAGGTTCAAGGACTTGTGAACTCTCACACACACACACACACACACACACACACACACACACACACACACACACACACACACACACACACACACACACACACACACACACACACACACACACACACACACACACACACAGAGTCCAGGTTGTACAACACACAGTGCTTGGTTTGTCAGTAGCTGATTGGGGTATTTTGCATTGCTTTGAATCAGGGATTCTGAGGCAATGTGTGCATTTTTTATGCTTTGTGGTAATTAGTCATTAGGAATTGTATAGCTCATCTCATACTCCCAAACTCTGTCAATGTTTTACTGTAACTGGCAAACTGTATTGGAAGGTGGACTGGTTTGTTATAAGCTCCCTACCACAGTCCCAGTGTCCCTTCCTCCCAGTCAGCTGACCAAATGAAACTGTAAACTCTCTCTCCCTCAGACCATATCCAGGAGAGGCTAACAGCTAACCCAATGAACAGCAACAGGAAGGAGGACATGGAGATCGCGTCCCACTACCGGCAGCTCCTGCGGGAGCTCAGCGAGCAGCGGCAGCATGGCATCCTGTGTGACGCCTGTGTCATCGTGGAGGGGAAGATCTTCAAGGCCCACAAGAACGTCCTCCTGGGCTCCTCGCGTTACTTCAAGACCCTCTACTGCCAGGTGGGTGTGGGAGATGTTTATGTACGTTGGTGGTGGAGGACTGGAACTTGGCCTTAATCCCAGATCACAGTTAAATGCTGCTGTCCCCTTTCCCTGCTCTATACGGGGTTAACTGATTGATTGGTTGCTTGAATGACGGATTACCCTCATGCTATGTTAAGCATATTGAGTTTGTGAGAAGGCACCTCAATGGTGGAACAAGCTTCACCCTAACGTTGGGACAGTCTTCAACCTTACCTCTTTAAAGAGTATCTTAAGTAAACCTCACGGCGCTTGTCTTTTCCTACTAACATTTCGCTACTTTATTGAGGGAAAATCTACAACTGTGATATGTGGTTGCCTAGCTACTGTTGCTCTGGATAAGAGCGTCTGCTAAATGACTAACGTGTAAATGTGAAGGGCGACACAGTAAGGTCACCAAACGTACTATTATTCATCATTCAGGTGAAGAAAGGGGCGGAGCCACATCACCAGACGACTGTCACTCACCTGGACATCGTCACGGCGACGGGCTTCAAGGCCATCCTGGACTTCATGTACTCGGCCCACCTGGCGCTGACCAGTAAAAACGTCATTGAGGTGATGTCAGCCGCCAGCTACCTGCAGATGACCGACATCGTCCAGGCCTGTCACGGCTTCATCAGGGCGGCGCTGGACATCAGTCTCCGCTCTGAACTGGCCGACGTCGAGATGGGCGCTGCCGCGGGCGCTGGGATAGGGGGAGGTGGAGCAGGGGTGGCACCAGAAGCCTTGGTGTCTATCATATCAGGACGAAGCTCCTCGCCCTGGCTGGGGAGGCGTACCAGCCCGGCCAACTCCTCTGGGGACTCCGCCATTGCCAGCTGCCATGAGGGTAGTGGCAGTACCTACGGGAAAGAGGACCAGGAACCACCCAAGAGCCACGAGAGCCAAGAGGACGGTGGTCACGACTCCCAGCCCGCCTGGCCACACAGCTACTGCCCCATCACTGTCAAAGAGGAACAAGTCTCACCCTCCTCCGTTACTCACCCCCGGGATGGACCCAATGTGGGCGCAGGGACACAGGGGGACCAGGGGGGAGGAGGAGAAGGGCCGTGGCAGCCCTCTGGGTCTGGGCGGAGGAAGAACCGGAAGAACAAGGACACGGTCAGACACATTACCCAGCAGGCCGAGGGGGACAGAGACAGCAGGCCGGGGTCGCCGCTGCCCTCCATGATAGGCGTGACGGGGTGGAGCTACAATGGAAAAGACATCCCAGGTAGGACACTCTTACCCTGGGTACATGGGAGGGTAACAGAGAGAGAGTGATGGAGCTGGTGGTCCCAGGTAGCTGAGCTTCATCCTCGGTACAGGAGAAGGGAGGGCAGCTTGTGCTGTATGCTTTGGTTGTATCTACTTAATTCGTATTTGGTAACATGATTATCGTATGTCATTTTGAAAGGTAAAACAAAAGGCACATAGAGTTGAAGTCAGAAGTTTACATACACTTAGGTTGGAGTCATTTAAACTCATTTTTCAACCACTCCACAAATGTCTTGTTAAACTATAGTTTTGGCAAGTCAGTTAGGACATCTACTTTTTGCACGACACAAGTCATTTTTCCAACAATTGTTAACAGACAGAATAATTCACTGTATCACAATTCCAGTGGGTCAGAAGTTTACATACACTAAGTTGACTGTGCCTTTAAACTGCTTGGAAAATTCCAGAAAATGAGGTCATGGCTTTAGAAGCTTCTGATAGGCTAATCGACATCATTTGAGTAAATTGGAGGTGTAGCTGTGGATGTATTTCAAGGCCTGCCTTCAAACTCCGTGCCTCTTTGCTTGACATCTGTACAAACAATAGTATGCAAGTATAAACACCATGAGACCACGCAGCCATCACACCGCTCAGGAAGGAGACGCGTTCTGTCTCCTAGAGATGAACATACTTTGGTGCGAAAAGTGCAAATCAAATCAATAGAACTGTTTGTTCATAATGACCATCGTTATGTCAGGAGGAAAAAGGGGGAGGCTTGCAAGCCGAAGATCACCATCCCAACCGTGAAACACGGGGGTGGCAGCATCATGTTGTGGGGGTGCTTTGCTGCAGGAGGGACTGGTGCACTTCACAACATAGATGGCATCATGATGGAGGAAAAGTTATATATTGAATATATATATTGGATATATTGAAGCAACATCTCAAGACATCAGTCAGGAAGTTAAAGCTGGTCGCAAATGGATCTTCCAAATGGACAATGACCCCAAGCATACTTCTAAAGTTGTGGCAAAATGGCTTATGGACAACAATGTCAAGGAATTGGAGTGGCCATCACAAAGCCCTGACTTCAATCTTATAGAAAATTTGTGGGCAGAACTTATAAAGTGTGTGCGAGCAAGGAGGCCTACAAACCTGACTCAGTTAAACCAGCCCTGTCAGGAGGAATGGGCCAAAATTCACCCAACTTATTGTGGGAAGCTTGTGGAAGGCTACCCAAACATTTGACCCAAGTTAAACAATTTAAATGTAATGCTACCAGTTTTTATTTATTTCACCTATATTTAAATAATGTTTTTTTTTCACCTTTATTTAACCAGGTAGGCTAGTTGAGAACACGCTCTCATTTACAACTGCGACCTGGCCAAGATAAAGCACAGCAGTTCAACACAAACAACAACACAGAGTTACACATGGAATAAACAAGCATACAGTCAATAATACAAGAGAAAAAAATACTAATTGAGTGTATGTAAACTTCTGACCCACTGGGAATGTGTTGAAAGAAAGCTGAAATAAATCATCCTCTCTACTATTATTCTGACATTTCACATTCTTAAAATAAATTGGTGATCCTAACTGACCTAAGACAGGGAATTTTTACGAGGATTAAATATCAGGAATGGTGAAAAACTGAGTTTAAATGTATTTGGCTAAGGTGTATGTAAACTTCCGACCTCAACTGTACAAAATGTTAGACAGTATAGATGAATTGCCTTAGATAACAAACCTCTTCCTTGGAACCTCCTCGATAACTATGGGAGTGTTTTGATTCCTTTAGAGGGAACATTAAACCATTAGGGGTGTGTCTTTCTCTCCTTTACTGCCATTGTCTGGCGTCAGTAGGTACACGATGTGTGTGCGTGTCTGACACAGGCTGGCTTCGATAGTTACGAGGTGTGTGTGAATAGGTAGATCATTAAAAGTGAGGGGAAGCTAATCCTGGGTGCATTAAGGGAGTTGGCTGTGAAATGGGCACAAGCGTGGTAGCAGCTAAAGAAAACAGGGTAATTGAATTGACCTGGGTCAGCGCATGGATTATCAGCGCGTCCTCGCCATCCAGACTCTGGGGTTTAGGGAAGGACTACTCTGAAGAGGGAGGAGGGGGAGAGACGAAGAGGAGAACGACAGGGCTGTGTGGGAGGAGTAGGGGGGAAGGAGAGGAACGGGTGAGAAGAGGGGGGAGGGAAAAGAGAGAGGGAGGGCAGAAGAGAGAAAAAAGAATGGGGCAATGCAGAATCGGAGACGGGGGAGGGAGAGAGGTGAGAGAGAGGCTAGAAGGAGGAGGGAGAGTGGGGAGAGGCAGGGAAGGGATTGAGAGGGAGGGAGGAGTGAAGGACGGATCCGTATAAGCTTTTTATTAATTTACCTACTTAACTATAAATTGTCTTGAAGTCCGGGACACATAACCACACACACGCACACACACGCGCACACACACGCACGCACACACGCACACACAGACGCGCACACGCGCACGCACACGCACACGCAGACGCAGACACACACACACACACACACACACACACACACACACACACACACACACACACACACACACACACGCACACACGCACGCACACACGCACACACACACACGCGCACGCACACGCACGCACGCGCACACACAGACGCACGCACACGCACACGCACACACACACACGCACGCACACACACACACACACACACACACACACACACACACACACACACACACACACACACACACACACACACACACACACACACACACACACACACACACACACACACACGCCTGCACGCACACATGCATGCCCAGTTTTGTCCAGAGCAGAGTAAGGTTGCAGGGTTGGCATTACCCAGGAAATGTTCCCCCAGCCTTGACTAAAGGTGACAGGAAGTGTCTGTTTGGCAGCGTTTGGCACTAGTGCAGCCAAACCCTGGCATTTACCTATCAGTGGTATTTTGCCTTCCATATTTTGTGAAAGGTTTTCGTTAGATCAGGCTGTCAGTAGCTGAATTGCTGTTTCCCCTGGCAGAGCTGGTGTGAGAGTAGTGATTTAGTTGAAGTCTTGTGTGCAGTAATGGGGTGTTGTCTTTCAGGGGTTGAGAGTATTGGTATTGTGTCGTCTGACCATGGAGTTTTAACAATATGGGCTGTACAAGAGGAAGGGTTGTGTGTTTGAGGAAGGGGTTTGGGGTTGTACTGGTAGTTTATAGAGGAATGGTGGGATTCAATAATGGCTGGAACGGAGCGAATGGAATGGTATCAAACACATAAACATTGTGTTTGATACCTTCCACCTATTCCGCTTCAGCCATTCCCACGAGCCCGTCCGCCCCAATTAAGGTGCAACCAAACACCTGTGGTGGGATTAGTAAAAGAGTGTGTGTTTGTGTGTGTGGAGACACCATCCAGTCCGGTTGGTTTCTATGACATCCATGATAAGAGAGAAAAGGGCACCTCAACTCTGAGAGTAGCTTAATTGCTTCATTCCTTATTGATGGAATAATACCTAAACACTCTCTCTCTCTCGTCCTCTCTCACTGTCGCTCTCTCTGTCTCTCTCTCCACCTCTTTGATAATGCCTCTCCATAGACGCTGGCTCGACTACCCCATATAGACTTAGCTGTTTTAAGATGCCTCCTCTGACTGGATGTTTTAGTGGAGAAGAGATGCTATCAGAGACTTAGAGATAAGGACTGTCTATGTTTATGATGCTTCCAAACAGTAGCAATGCCATGGGAATATACTAAGCATATATGGATTAGGCAAGAAAACCCAACCCGAGGCAACACACTGACTAGGGTCTGGTTTCCATTATGGGATATTTACATAGTCTTGAAAACCCTAGGCAACACACTGACTAGGGTCTGGTTTCCATTATGGGATATTTACATAGTCTTGAAAACCCTAGGCAACACACTGACTAGGGTCTGGTTTCCATTATGGGATATTTACATAGTCTTGAAAACCCTACACAACACACTGACTAACATTATACATAGTCTTGAAAACCCTACACAACACACTGACTAGGGTCTGGTTTACATAGTCTTGAAAACCCTTGGCAACACACTGACTGTTTCCATTATGGGAATTTACATAGTCTTGAAAACCCACACAACACACTGACTAGGGTCTGGTTTCCATTATGGGATATTTACATAGTCTTGAAAACCCTACACAACACACTGACTAGGGTCTGGTTTCCATTATGGGATATTTACATAGTCTTGAAAACCCTAGGCAACACACTGACTAGGGTCTGGTTTCCATTATGGGATATTTACATAGTCTTGAAAACCCTAGACAACACACTGACTAGGGTCTGGTTTACATTATGGGATATTTACATAGTCTTGAAAACCCTACACAACACACTGACTAGGGTCTGTTTTTTTTATATTCCATAATTGAAACCAGACCCTATAGTCACTGTGTTGTCGAAGGTTTTCAAGACTATGTAAGGATCAGAGAGTCTTGATATTTTCATGGAAATAGGTATTGAATTAAACAGCTGGGAGAAATAGGCTTTGGTTTGCTTATATTCCCTTCACTTGCAAACATCTGCTGTGGGCTTGATATCATTATCGTGGCCAGTGAGCAGCGAACTGAATTCTCTGTGTGTAGGGGTGCATGTGCGCATCCGAATGTGTGTGTGCATGTTTGTGTGTGTTTTTGAACCCATTTGTGTGTGTGATGTTTCAAATCACATTTCATTCATTATATGTATTTATTCAGGCTTTGTTGGTTTGTATACAGTAGACATGTAGAATCATTTTGAATAGGGTATGTGGTTGTATACAGTAGACATGTAGGATAATTTTGAATAGGGTATGTGGTTGTATACAGTAGACATGTAGGATAATTTTGAATAGGGTATGTGGTTGTATACAGTAGACATGTAGGATCATTTTGAATAGGGTATGTGTTTGTATACAGTAGACATGTAGGATCATTTTGAATAGGGTATGTGTTTGTATACAGTAGACATGTAGGATCATTTTTAATAGGGTATGTGTTTGTATACAGTAGACATGTAGGATCATTTTGAATAGGGTATGTGGTTGTATACAGTAGACATGTAGGATCATTTTGAATAGGGTATGTGGTTGTATACAGTAGACATGTAGGATCATTTTGAATAGGGTATGTGGTTGTATACAGTAGACATGTAGGATCATTTTGAATAGGGTATGTGGTTGTATACAGTAGACATGTAGGATCATTTTGAATAGGGTATGTGTTTGTATACAGTAGACATGTAGGATCATTTTGAATAGGGTATGTGTTTGTATACAGTAGACATGTAGGATCATTTTGAATAGGGTATGTGTTTGTATACATGTAGGATAATAGTATTTGATAGGGACAGCATTTAGAAACACAATATATAAATAAGACATACAATTATATGTTACAATTCGCTACCAAATAACTGGATTACTTCACATGACTCAAGCGAGGTACTCGTTCTTAGGAACTCTTTGATTTCTGTGTTACTTCTCTCCTGAACGGAGAAAATGGAATGACATCAAACACATGCTTTTCTTGTGTCTGATTCCATTCACCCCATTCCAACCATTCACCCCATTCCAACCATTCACCCCATTCCAACCATTCACCCCATTCCAACCATTCACCCCATTCCAACCATTCACCCCATTCCAACCATTATACAACATTCCTACCATTCACTCCATTCCAGACATTATACACCATTCCAACCATTCACTCCATTCCAACCATTATACACCATTCCAACCATTCACTCCATTCCAACCATTATACACCATTCCAACCATTCACTCCATTCCAACCATTATACACCATTCCAACCATTCACTCCATTCCAGACATTATACACCATTCCAACCATTCACTCCATTCCAACCATTATACACCATTGCAACATTCACTCCATTCCAACCATTATACACCATTCCAACCATTCACTCCATTCCAGACATTATACACCATTCCAACCATTATACACCATTCCAACCAGTATACTCCATTCCAACCATTCACTCCATTCCAACCATTATACACCATTCCAACCATTATACACCATTCCAACCATTATACACCATTCCAACCATTATACACCATTCCAACCATTTGCTCCATTCCAACCATTCACTCCATTCCAACCATTATACACCATTCCAACCATTATACACCATTCCAACCATTTGCTCCATTCCAACCATTATACACCATTCCAACCATTATACACCATTCCAACCATTATACACCATTCCAACCATTATACACCATTCCAACCATTATACACCATTCCAACCATTCACTCCATTCCAACCATTATTATGAGCCGTCCTCCCCTCAGCAGCCTCCACTGAACCACAAACACACACACACTGTAAGGCCCTTACACATACAGTACTGTATAAACAAAGTATTTCTTCAAGATGAGGTCAGACTCTTTATGCTGTTTCTATGCAGATTATATGTTACCCATAGGTCCGCAACACTCTCTAAGACTAGGACTAGTGTGTTGGTCACCTTGTAAACCATGTTAGAAAATGATTTTCATGAAATACAATCCCCTTATTGTTGTTAGCCGAGTACCAGACAGGCATTCTGCACTGTGTGTGTGTTTGGGGGCGTGACTATTCTACTCTTATCATTCTGACAATTCCCATGGGGCCTTCCACACTCACCTGGGTAGCCAGGCCTCTTTCAAACTGACCGCACTTCATCACTTCTTTAGTTAGTATGGGGCCTTCCACACTCACCTGGGTAGCCAGGCCTCTTTCAAACTGACCGCACTTCATCACTTCTTTAGTTAGTATGGGGCCTTCCACACTCACCTGGGTAGCCAGGCCTCTTTCAAACTGACCGCACTTCATCACTTCTTTAGTTAGTATGGGGCCTTCCACACTCACCTGGGTAGCCAGGCCTCTTTCAAACTGACCGCACTTCATCACTTCTTTAGTTAGTATGGGGCCTTCCACACTCACCTGGGTAGCCAGGCCTCTTTCAAACTGACCGCACTTCATCACTTCTTTAGTTAGTATGGGGCCTTCCACACTCACCTGGGTAGCCAGGCCTCTTTCAAACTGACCGCACTTCATCACTTCTTTAGTTTATGGGTACCTGGGGGGACCCTCATCCTTTAGTTAGTACACTCACCTGGGTAGCCAGGCCTCTTTCAAACTGACCGCACTTCATCACTTCTTTAGTTAGTATGGGGCCTTCCACACTCACCTGGGTAGCCAGGCCTCTTTCAAACTGACCGCACTTCATCACTTCTTTAGTTAGTATGGGGCCTTCCACACTCACCTGGGTAGCCAGGCCTCTTTCAAACTGACCGCACTTCATCACTTCTTTAGTTAGTATGGGGCCTTCCACACTCACCTGGGTAGCCAGGCCTCTTTCAAACTGACCGCACTTCATCACTTCTTTAGTTAGTATGGGGCCTTCCACACTCACCTGGGTAGCCAGGCCTCTTTCAAACTGACCGCACTTCATCACTTCTTTAGTTAGTATGGGGCCTTCCACACTCACCTGGGTAGCCAGGCCTCTTTCAAACTGACCGCACTTCATCACTTCTTTAGTTAGTATGGGGCCTTCCACACTCACCTGGGTAGCCAGGCCTCTTTCAAACTGACCGCACTTCATCACTTCTTTAGTTAGTATGGGGCCTTCCACACTCACCTGGGTAGCCAGGCCTCTTTCAAACTGACCGCACTTCATCACTTCTTTAGTTAGTATGGGGCCTTCCACACTCACCTGGGTAGCCAGGCCTCTTTCAAACTGACCGCACTTCATCACTTCTTTAGTTAGTATGGGGCCTTCCACACTCACCTGGGTAGCCAGGCCTCTTTCAAACTGACCGCACTTCATCACTTCTTTAGTTAGTATGGGGCCTTCCACACTCACCTGGGTAGCCAGGCCTCTTTCAAACTGACCGCACTTCATCACTTCTTTAGTTAGTATGGGGCCTTCCACACTCACCTGGGTAGCCAGGCCTCTTTCAAACTGACCGCACTTCATCACTTCTTTAGTTAGTATGGGGCCTTCCACACTCACCTGGGTAGCCAGGCCTCTTTCAAACTGACCGCACTTCATCACTTCTTTAGTTAGTATGGGGCCTTCCACACTCACCTGGGTAGCCAGGCCTCTTTCAAACTGACCGCACTTCATCACTTCTTTAGTTAGTATGGGGCCTTCCACACTCACCTGGGTAGCCAGGCCTCTTTCAAACTGACCGCACTTCATCACTTCTTTAGTTAGTATGGGGCCTTCCACACTCACCTGGGTAGCCAGGCCTCTTTCAAACTGACCGCACTTCATCACTTCTTTAGTTAGTATGGGGCCTTCCACACTCACCTGGGTAGCCAGGCCTCTTTCAAACTGACCGCACTTCATCACTTCTTTAGTTAGTATGGGGCCTTCCACACTCACCTGGGTAGCCAGGCCTCTTTCAAACTGACCGCACTTCATCACTTCTTTAGTTAGTATGGGGCCTTCCACACTCACCTGGGTAGCCAGGCCTCTTTCAAACTGACCGCACTTCATCACTTCTTTAGTTAGTATGGGGCCTTCCACACTCACCTGGGTAGCCAGGCCTCTTTCAAACTGACCGCACTTCATCACTTCTTTAGTTAGTATGGGGCCTTCCACACTCACCTGGGTAGCCAGGCCTCTTTCAAACTGACCGCACTTCATCACTTCTTTAGTTAGTATGGGGCCTTCCACACTCACCTGGGTAGCCAGGCCTCTTTCAAACTGACCGCACTTCATCACTTCTTTAGTTAGTATGGGGCCTTCCACACTCACCTGGGTAGCCAGGCCTCTTTCAAACTGACCGCACTTCATCACTTCTTTAGTTTATGGGGTATGGGGCCTTCCACACTCACCTGGGTAGCCAGGCCTCTTTCAAACTGACCGCACTTCATCACTTCTTTAGTTAGTATGGGGCCTTCCACACTCACCTGGGTAGCCAGGCCTCTTTCAAACTGACCGCACTTCATCACTTCTTTAGTTAGTATGGGGCCTTCCACACTCACCTGGGTAGCCAGGCCTCTTTCAAACTGACCGCACTTCATCACTTCTTTAGTTAGTATGGGGCCTTCCACACTCACCTGGGTAGCCAGGCCTCTTTCAAACTGACCGCACTTCATCACTTCTTTAGTTAGTATGGGGCCTTCCACACTCACCTGGGTAGCCAGGCCTCTTTCAAACTGACCGCACTTCATCACTTCTTTAGTTAGTATGGGGCCTTCCACACTCACCTGGGTAGCCAGGCCTCTTTCAAACTGACCGCACTTCATCACTTCTTTAGTTAGTATGGGGCCTTCCACACTCACCTGGGTAGCCAGGCCTCTTTCAAACTGACCGCACTTCATCACTTCTTTAGTTAGTATGGGGCCTTCCACACTCACCTGGGTAGCCAGGCCTCTTTCAAACTGACCGCACTTCATCACTTCTTTAGTTAGTATGGGGCCTTCCACACTCACCTGGGTAGCCAGGCCTCTTTCAAACTGACCGCACTTCATCACTTCTTTAGTTAGTATGGGGCCTTCCACACTCACCTGGGTAGCCAGGCCTCTTTCAAACTGACCGCACTTCATCACTTCTTTAGTTAGTATGGGGCCTTCCACACTCACCTGGGTAGCCAGGCCTCTTTCAAACTGACCGCACTTCATCACTTCTTTAGTTAGTATGGGGCCTTCCACACTCACCTGGGTAGCCAGGCCTCTTTCAAACTGACCGCACTTCATCACTTCTTTAGTTAGTATGGGGCCTTCCACACTCACCTGGGTAGCCAGGCCTCTTTCAAACTGACCGCACTTCATCACTTCTTTAGTTAGTATGGGACCTTCCACACTCACCTGGGTAGCCAGGCCTCTTTCAAACTGACCGCACTTCATCACTTCTTTAGTTAGTATGGGGCCTTCCACACTCACCTGGGTAGCCAGGCCTCTTTCAAACTGACCGCACTTCATCACTTCTTTAGTTAGTATGGGGCCTTCCACACTCACCTGGGTAGCCAGGCCTCTTTCAAACTGACCGCACTTCATCACTTCTTTAGTTAGTATGGGGCCTTCCACACTCACCTGGGTAGCCAGGCCTCTTTCAAACTGACCGCACTTCATCACTTCTTTAGTTAGTATGGGGCCTTCCACACTCACCTGGGTAGCCAGGCCTCTTTCAAACTGACCGCACTTCATCACTTCTTTAGTTAGTATGGGGCCTTCCACACTCACCTGGGTAGCCAGGCCTCTTTCAAACTGACCGCACTTCATCACTTCTTTAGTTAGTATGGGGCCTTCCACACTCACCTGGGTAGCCAGGCCTCTTTCAAACTGACCGCACTTCATCACTTCTTTCTTTTTCCTTCCTTCCTTCTCCCCAAGTCTCCACAGTCTAAAGGTGAACACCTAAAATAATGAATCAGCTCCCCTTTCACCCCTTTCTGCTCCGTTCTCCCGTTGAGACTCTCCCCATAGTATTTGCACTTCATTAAACTTGAAATAGGTTTAATATTTAAAACACCAAGAACAGATTTCAACCCCCTCACCCCTCTCGCACCTCTCTGGTTTTCTATCCCTCCTCTTGAAATAGGTTTAATATTTAAAACACCCTGAACAGATTTCAACCCCCTCTCCCCTCTCACCCCTCTCACCCCCCTCACCCCCCTCACCCCTCTCGCACCTCTCTGATTTTCTATCCCTCCTCTTGTTCCCCATTTAATAATCTGCTCTATATATTTCTCTTCCTCCTTTTAATTCACTGTCTCTCCATTAAAAACCAAAATAGATTTAATATTTCAAAACGTGGACCCCCCCTTTTAACCCCTCTCTTCACGACTCACTGATTGACAAGTACTGGGTTATGCCTGGGTGATGTTGAATTGTCTCTCATTTGTCACTCTCTTTCTCTTTTCCTCTTTCTTTCCCCTCAATCTCTCCTCTCTTCCCCACCTCCCCCATATTTGGCAGCCTATCCACCCTGTTGACGTGTTGTGCCCCTGTCACCCCACCTCCCCCATTCACTCCCTCCCCACTTCCCCCTGTCCCTCTGTTTTGGGGCTGAATGGTTATTTGTTCTGTTGGTAGTCGTGACGGAAGACTGTTACACAGTTTTTCCCCTCCTTTCTCTTCTGTTTCTCCCCCTCCTCCTCTCTTCTGCCTCCTGTCTCTCTCTTTCAGTAGCCCACTGTTCTATTATCTCCATGGTAACTACCACTTCTCAACGCCTACCCGCCATCTTTGTCGTATGACCTCACATCCTTTTGGACATTATGGACAGTACACCAGCTGAAACCCCTACGCCTACACCACAAACCCAAACACACACATGTACGCACACTAGCCTATCTTTCACCCTTTCATCTATTGCATCATCTGGTCCCCCCTGTCTTCCCTTACTCTCACCTCCTCTCTGTGTGTTCCACACCTGGTGTATTTATAAACCCTCTGGCTCCACAGGACCCTGGTGTACAGGAAGCCACCTCCTCTCTGTGTGTTCCACACCGGGTGTATTTATAAACCCTCTGGCTCCACAGAACCCTGGTGTACAGGAAGCCACCTCCTCTCTGTGTGTTCCTCACCTGGTGTATTTATAAACCCTCTGGCTCCACAGAACCCTGGTGTACAGGTCACTCTCTTTTCTCTTTTCCTCTTTCTTTCCCCTCAATCTCTCCTCCTCACCCCCACCTCCCCAAGCCACCTCCTCTCTGTGTGTTCCTCACCTGGTGTATTTATAAACCATCTGGCTCCACAGAACCCTGGTGTACAGGAAGCCACCTCCTCTCTGTGTGTTCCACACCTGGTGTATTTATAAACCCTCTGGCTCCACAGAACCCTGGTGTACAGGAAGCCACCTCCTCTCTGTGTGTTCCACACCTGGTGTATTTATAAACCCTCTGGCTCCACAGAACCCTGGTGTACAGGAAGCCACCTCCTCTCTGTGTGTTCCACACCTGGTGTATTTATAAACCCTCTGGCTCCACAGAACCCTGGTGTACAGGAAGCCACCTCCCCTCTGTGTGTTCCACACCTGGTGTATTTATAAACCCTCTGGCTCCACAGAACCCTGGTGTACAGGAAGCCACCTCCTCTCTGTGTGTTCCTCACCTGGTGTATTTATAAACCCTCCTGCTCCACAGAACCCTGGTGTACAGGAAGCCACCTCCTCTCTGTGTGTTCCACACCTGGTGTATTTATAAACCCTCTGGCTCCACAGAACCCTGGTGTACAGGAAGCCACCTCCTCTCTGTGTGTTCCACACCTGGTGTATTTATAAACCCTCTGGCTCCACAGAACCCTGGTGTACAGGAAGCCACCTCCTCTCTGTGTGTTCCACACCTGGTGTATTTATAAACCCTCTGGCTCCACAGAACCCTGGTGTACAGGAAGCCACCTCCTCTCTGTGTGTTCCACACCTGGTGTATTTATAAACCCTCTGGCTCCACGGAACCCTGGTGTACAGGAAGCCACCTCCTCCCCAGGCCTGACCATGTCTTTTCCCAAACGTCCGCACCCCCACCTGTCAACAGACTGCCAATGGAACAGAACTAAGAGGGAGGGATGGGAGAAGGAGAGAAGAGGGGAAAGTGGAGAGGAGCGGTGATGAGAGGATTAGTGAAGGGTGGAGGAGAGAGGAGCAACTGAGCTGGGGGGTTAAAGATTAGCCATCTCACCGTGCACCTGGGCAGGGCCTGTGCTCCCCAGCTAACCACAGCCCACACACACACCACACACACACACACCGGATGCACTCATGCACATACATACACACACGCAAATATGTGTGCTCAGCGCACATTGATCGTTCAGATCTAAAGTTACCCAGAAGGCACCCTGACAGGATGTCCTGTTGGCGCAGGGGGCTGCTGTGGTTGAACATTCACAGTATCTCAAACATACACACACACACACACACACACACACACACACACACACACACACACACACACACACACACACACACACACACACACACACACACACACACACACACACACACACACACACACACGCAGCAACAGACAACATGCAAATATGCCCACACCTAAAGGCATACTCACACTGTGGATGAACCCTGGACTGTGAGCAACCATGTGTAGTAGTTTAGGGCTTGTGTGGTTGTGTATTGAGATACAGAGGGAAGATTGAGTGATATAGGAGAATGGATGTGTTACGAAGAACCAGTTGGGGGAATGGCAGTGGTGTGGAGCAAAGTGGAGGACGGCTGTAGTTAGAGTATAACTAAGACTCCGGTGCTGCTGTCGTGACGGGATGCTCTGTAATGGATAGATCAGTCAGACTGTTGGCCTGTCCAGCCCTCTGGGGTGTAACTCAGACCTCTGACTGGGTGTTATTCACCAGCACGCTGGATAGAGAGGGAGGGGAGAGTGGTGGTTTAAATGCCTGAGTGTGTGTGTGTGTGTGTGTAGCAGAACTCGACAGTGAACAAAGTGTGCGTTTTTTTGTGTGTCTGCATGTGGCTTTTAAGTGTGAGAGAGAGAAGCCCTCAAAAACCAAACCCTGGGGCGTCTTACACTTGTTCTCTCTCTTGTTCCTCTTGTTTATTTTAGAGAGGTTTGTTCTATTGACTAGTGAACTCCCCCCTTCACACACAGTCCTTCACCCGTCTGACCAGTATGAGAAGGGGGAGGAGAGAGGGAGGCGGTGTTTGACCAACGTACGGCCCGAACAGGATGTGGAGGTCTGCTGGCTTGTGGGTGTGTCAGATTGGCCAAGTCACAACTTATTCACAACACACGCGCACACACTCGTGGGAGGCTTCTTGCTCGAGGGCAAAGTCTCCCTTCCTTTGACCCGTTCCTCCTTCCCTCCCTGTTCCTCCCACCCATTCCTCCTCCTCCTCTTACCCCTCAACCTTTCCTCCCTGTTCCTCCCACCCGTTCCTCCTCCTCCTCTTACCCCTCAACCTTTCCCTCCCTGTTCCTCCCACCCGTTCCTCCTCCTCTTACCCCTCAACCTTTCCATCCCTGTTCCTCCCACCCGTTCCTCCTCCTCCTCTTACCCCTCAACCTTTCCCTCCCTGTTCCTCCCACCCGTTCCTCCTCCTCCTCTTACCCCTCAACCTTTCCCTCCCTGTTCCTCCCACCCGTTCCTCCTCCTCCTCTTACCCCTCAACCTTTCCCTCCCTTGCTCACCCCCACCCCGTCCTTCCCATCTGACAGCAACCCAGAAGAGATAGAAGTGTTAAAAGCACGGAGGACAATGAAAAGGATTCAGTGTTTTTGTGTTGAATGCTTTCACGTGGGGGGTGGTTATTGGGTCTATGTGTGTTGTGTGTTGTATGGTGGTGTGTTGAGTGGGTATGTGTATTGTTGTATAGGGCCCTTTGAATATGTGTGTCATTTTATTTGTCCTTCAGAGAGGGCCACAGGAAGCTCTGGAAGCCACTGTCTGTCCTTCATTTCCATCTGTCCTCTCCTCCATCCCTTTATTTCACACGGTCACTTCTGCTCTCCTTCATATATTGGAGCTGTGTGTGTGTGTGTGTGTGTGTGTGTGTGTGTGTGTGTGTGTGTGTGTGTGTGTGTGTGTGTGTGTGTGTGTGTGTGTGTGTGTGTGTGTGTGTGTGTGTGTGTGTGTGTGTGTGTGTGTGTGTGTGTGTGTGTGTGTGTGTGTGTGTGTGTGTTATATGCACGTTCACATGCAAACCCCAAATGATGCCCAGTGTTGTTCTTGGTGACAGTTTAACCTCCTTCAACCCCCATATCCCTTCTTAACCTGCCTTCCTCCCTTCTCAGTCTTAGTAATCTTTCTCCTGCCCTAATGCCCCCTTCATCCCTTTAATCTCTCCTCTTACATCTTCCCCTCTTTACCCCTGCTACCCTCACACTGCATGGGCATGCTATGAGGGACTGAGGCCTAGTGTACATGTACACCACAGGCCTACTACACACTAACAATGAGGGTTCCTCAGGGGTTATGGTTCCACATGGAACCATATTGACCCAAACGGTCAATGGTTCTTTGCAAGTGAGTGAGTGAGTGAGAGTGTCATTCCATTTGATCTGTAGTTATTACTTGTTGGATGGTCTAAACTGTTATCTATTACCTGTTGGATGATCTAATCTGTGTAGTTATTACCTGTTGGATGGTCTAATCTGTGTAGTATTTACATGTTGGATGGTCTAAACTGTTATCTATTACCTGTTGGATGTTCTAATCTGTGTAGTATTTACCTGTTGGATGGTCTAATCTGTGTAGTTATTACATGTTGGATGGTCTAATCTGTTAGTTATTACCTGTTGGGTGGTCTAAACTGTTATCTATTACCTGTTGGATGTTCTAATCTGTATAGGTATTTACCTGTTGGATGGTCTAATCTGTTAGTTATTATCTGTTGGATGTTCTAATCTGTGTAGTTATTATCTGTTGAATGGTCTAATCTGTGTAGTTATTATCTGTTGGATGGCCTAATCTGTGTAGTTATTACATGTTGGATGTTCTAATATGTGTAGTTATTACCTGTTGGATGGTCAAATCTGTGTAATTATTACCTGTTGGATGGTCTAATCTGTGTAGTTATTATCTGTTGAATGGTCTAATCTGTGTAGTTATTATCTGTTGGATGGCCTAATCTGTGTAGTTATTACATGTTGGATGTTCTAATATGTGTAGTTATTACCTGTTGGATGGTCAAATCTGTGTAATTATTACATGTTGGATGTTCTAATATGTGTAGTTATTACCTGTTGGATGGTCTAATCTGTGTAGTTATTTACCTGTTGGATGTTCTAATCTGTGTAGGTATTACCTGTTGGATGGCCTGATCTGTGTAGGTATTACTTGTTGGATGGCCTAATCTGTGTAGTTATTACCTGTTGGATGGCCTAATATGTTAGTTATTTCCTGTTGGATGGTCTAATCTGTGTAGGTATTTACCTGTTGGATGTTCTAATCTGTGTAGGTATTACCTGTTGGATGGCCTGATCTGTGTAGGTATTACTTGTTGGATGGCCTAATCTGTGTAGTATTTACCTGTTGGATGGTCTAATCTGTGTAGTTATTATCTGTTGGATGGTCTAATCTGTGTAGTTATTATCTGTTGGATGGTCTAATATGTGTAGTTATTACCTGTTGGATGGCCTCATCTGTGTAGTTATTACCTGTTGGATGGTCTAATATGTGTAGTTATTATCTGTTGGATGGCCTAATCTGTGTAGTTATTACCTGTTGGATGGCCTAATCTGTGTAGTTATTACTTGTTGAATGGCCTAATCTGTGTAGTTATTACCTGTAGGATGGCCTAATCTGTTAGTTATTTGTTTTTGGATGGCCTAATATCTATAGTTATTACCTGTTGGATGGCCTAATATGTGTAGTTATTACCTGTTGGGTGGTCTAAACTGTTATCTATTACCTGTTGGATGTTCTAATCTGTGTAGTTATTTCCTGTTGGATGGTCTAATCTGTTAGTTATTATCTGTTGGAGGGTCTAATCTGTGTAGTTATTTCCTGTTGGATGGCCTAATCTGTGTAGTTATTACATGTTGGATGGTCTAATCTGTGTAGTTATTACCTCTTGGATGGTCTAATCTGTTAGTTATTTCCTGTTGGATGGTCTAATCTGTGTAGGTATTACTTGTTGGATGGTCTAATCTGTGTACTTATGACCTGTTTGATGGTCTAATCTGTGTAGTATTTACCTGTTGGATGGTCTAATCTGTGTAGTTATTATCTGTTGGATGGTCTAATCTGTGTAGTTATTACCTGTTGGATGGTCTAATCTGTGTAGTTATTACCTGTTGGATGGCCTCATCTGTGTTGTTATTACCTGTTGGATGGTCTAATCTGTGTAGTTATTACCTGTTGGATGGTCTAATCTGTGTACTTATGACCTGTTTGATGGTCTAATCTGTGTAGTATTTACCTGTTGGATGGTCTAATCTGTGTAGTTATTATCTGTTGGATGGTCTAATCTGTGTAGTTATTACCTGTTGGATGGTCTAATCTGTGTAGTTATTACCTGTTGGATGGCCTCATCTGTGTTGTTATTACCTGTTGGATGGTCTAATCTGTGTAGTTATTACCTGTTGGATGGTCTAATCTGTGTAGTTATTATCTGTTGGATGGTCTAATATGTGTAGTTATTACCTGTTGTATGGCCTCATCTGTTTAGTTATTACCTGTTGGATGGCCTAGTCTGTGTAGGTAGTACCTGTTGGATGGTCTAATCTGTGTAGTATTTACCATTTGGATGGTCTAATCTGTGTAGTTATTATCTGTTGGATGGTCTAATCTGTGTAGTTATTACCATTTGGATGGTCTAATCTGTGTAGTTATTATCTGTTGGATGGTCTAATCTGTGTAGTTATTTCCTGTTGGATGGCCTCATCTGTGTAGTTATTACCTGTTGGATGGCCTCATCTGTGTAGTTATTACCTGTTGGATGGCCTAATCTGTGTAGTTATTACCTGTTGTATGGCCTCATCTGTTTAGTTATTACCTGTTGGATGGCCTAGTCTGTGTAGGTAGTACCTGTTGGATGGTCTAATCTGTGTAGTTATTACCTGTTGGATGGCCTAATCTGTGTAGGTAGTACCTGTTGGATGGTCTAATCTGTGTAGTTATTTCCTGTTGGATGGCCTCATCTGTGTAGTTATTACCTGTTGGATGGCCTAATCTGTGTAGGTAGTACCTGTTGGATGGTCTAATCTGTGTAGTTATTTCCTGTTGGATGGCCTCATCTGTGTAGTTATTACCTGTTGGATGGTCTAATCTGTGTAGTTATTATCTGTTGGATGGTCTAATCTGTGTAGTTATTTCCTGTTGGATGGCCTAATCTGTGAAATTATTACCTGTTGGATGGTCTAATCTGTGAAATTATTACCTGTTGGATTGTCTAATATATTAGTTATTTCCTGTTGGATGGTCTAATCTGTGTAGTTATTTCCTGTTGGATGGCCTAATCTGTGTAGTTATTTCTTGTTGGATGGCCTAATCTGTGTAGTTATTACATGTTGGATGGTCTAATCTGTATAGGTATTTACCTGTTGGATGGTCTAATCTGTTAGTTATTATCTGTTGGATGTTCTAATCTGTGTAGTTATTATCTGTTGGATGGTCTAATCTGTGTAGTTATTATCTGTTGGATGGTCCAATCTGTGTAGGTATTACCTGTTGGATGGTCAAATCTGTGTAATTATTACCTGTTGGATGGTCTAATCTGTGTAGTTATTACCTGTTGATGGTCTAATCTGTTAGTTATTATCTGTTGGATTGTCTAATCTGTTAGTTATTACCTGTTTGATAGTCTAATCTGTGTAGTATTTACCTGTTGGATGGTCTAATCGGTGTAGTTATTACCTGTTGGATGGTCTAATCTGTGTAGTATTTACCTGTTGGATGGTCTAATCTGTTAGCTATTATCTGTTGGATGGTCTAATCTGTGTAGTATTTACCTGTTGGATGGTCTAATCTGTTAGTTATTACCTGTTTGATGGTCTAATCTGTGTAGTATTTACCTGTTGGATGGTCTAATCTGTTAGCTATTATCTGTTGGATGGTCTAATCTGTGTAGTATTTACCTGTTGGATGGTCTAATCTGTTAGTTATTTCCTGTTGGATGGTCTAATCTGTGTAGGTATTTACCTGTTGGATGTTCTAATCTGTGTAGGTATTACCTGTTGGATGGCCTGATCTGTGTACGTATTACTTGTTGGATGGCCTAATCTGTGTAGTTATTACCTGTTGGATGGTCTAATCTGTGTAGTTATTACCTGTTGGATGGCCTAATCTGTGTAGTTATTACCTGTTGGATGGCCTAATCTGTGTAGTTATTACCTGTTGGATGGCCTAATCTGTGTAGTTATTACCTGTTGGATGGCCTAATCTGTGTAGTTATTACCTGTTGGATGGCCTAATCTGTGTAGTTATTACCTGTTGGATGGCCTAATCTGTGTAGTTATTACCTGTGGGATGGCCTAATCTGTTATTTGTTTTTGGATGGCCTAATCTCTATAGTTATTACCTGTTGGATGGCCTAATATGTGTAGTTATTATCTGTTGGATGGCCTAATCTGTGTAGTTACTACCTGTTGGGTGGCCTAATCTGTGTAGTTATGTCCTGTAGGATGGCCTAATCTGTTAGTTATTTGTTTTTGGATGGCCCTAATCTCTATAGTTATTGCCTGTTGGATGGCCTAATATGTGTAGTTATTACCTGTTGGATGGTATAATCTGTATAGTTATTACCTGTTGGGTGGCCTAATCAGTGTAGTTATTACCTGTTGGACGGTATAATCTCTATAGTTATTACCTGTTGGATGGCCTAATCAGTGTAGTTATTACCTTTTGGATGGGCTAATCTGTGTTGTTATTTCCTGTAGGATGGCTTAATCTGTTAGTTATTAGCTTTTGGATGGCCTAATCTGTGTAGTTATTTCCTGTTGGATGGCCTAATCTGTTATTACATTTTGAATGGCATAATCTGTGTACCAGTTGGGTGGCCTAACATTTTCGTTATAACCTGTTTGATGGTCTATTCTGTTAGTTATTTCCTGTTGGATGGCATAATCTGTATAGTTATTACCTGTTGGATGGCCTAATCTGTGTAGTTATTACCTGTTGGATGGCATAATCTGTATAGTTATTACCTGTTGGATGGCCTAATCTGTGTAGTTATGTCCTGTAGGATGGCCTAATCTGTAAATGATTAGCTTTTGGATGGCCTAATCTGTGTAGTTATTACCGGCTGGGTGGCCTAATCTGTGTAGTTATTACCTGCTGGATGGTATGTTCTGTATAGGTATTACCTGTTGTATGGTATATTCTGTATAGTTATTACCTGTTGGATGGCCTAATCAGTGTAGTTATTACCTATTTGATGGTCTATTCTGTTAGTTATTTCCTGTTGGATGGCCTAATCTGTGTAGTTATTACTTGTTGGATGGTATATTCTGTATAGTTATTACCTGTTGGATGGCCTAACCAGTGTAGTTATTACCTATTTGATGGTCTATTCTGTTAGTTATTTCCTGTTGGATGGCCTAATGTAACGGCGTTCTTCTTTTGTTGAAGGAGAGTCGGACCGAAATGCATTGTGTAAATTACTCAGGTTTATTAGGAAGACAAAACGAACGAACTATACACGAATAACTATAAATACAAAAAACAACAAACAGAACGTGAAACCTATTACAGCCTGACTGGTGCACACTACACAGAGACAGGAACAATCACCCACGAAATGCAAAGCGAAACCAGGCTACCTAAATACGGTTCCCAATCAGAGACAACGAGAATCACCTGACTCTGATTGAGAACCACCTCAGGCAGCCAAACCTATTAAACACACACACCCCTAATCAGCTACAATCCCAACTACTACAAAACCCCAACATGAAAATACAATACAATAACCCATGTCACACCCTGGTCTAACCAAATATATAACGAAAACACAAAATACAATGACAAAGGCGTGACACCTAATCTGTGCAGTTATTACCTTTTGGATGGCCTAATCTGTGTAGTTATTTCCTGTTGGATGGCCTAATATTTTATTTATTACCTGTTTGATGGTCTATTCTGTTAGTTATTTCCTGTTGGATTGCCTAATCTGTGTAGTTATTTCCTGTTGGATGGCCTAATTTGTTAGTTATTACCTGTTGGATTGTCTTATATTTTAGTTATTTCCTGTTGGATGGCCTAATCTGTGTAGTTATGTCCTGTAGGATGGCCTAATCTGTTAGTTATTAGCTTTTGGATGGCCTAATCTGTTTAGTTATTTCCTGTTTGATGGTCTAATCTGTGTAGTTATTTCCTGTTGGATGGCCTAATCCACGTAGTTATTACCTGTTGGATGGCCTAATCTGTGTAGTTATTACCTGTTGGATGGCTAATCTGTGTAGTTATGTCCTGTAGGATGGCCTAATCTGTTAGTTATTAGCTTTTGGATGGCCTAATCTGTGTAGTTATTACCTTTTGGATGGCCTAATCTGTGTAGTTATTTCCTGTTGGATGGCCTAATCCACGTAGTTATTACCTGTTGGATGGCCTAATCTGTGTAGTTATTACCTGTTGGATGGCCTAATCAGTGTAGTTATTACCTTTTGGATGGGTTATTCTGTGTACTTATTTCCTGTTGGATGGCCTAATATTTTAGTTATTACCTGTTGGATGGCCTATTTTATTAGTTATTACCTGTTGGATTGTCCAATATGTTAGTTTAGTTATTACCTTTTCGATGGCCTAATCTGTACAGTCATTACCTGTTGGATGGCCTAATCTGTGTAATTATGTCCTGTAGGATGGCCTAATGTGTAAATTATTAGCTTTTGCATGGCCTAATCTGTGTAGTTTTTACCTGTTGGATGGCCTAATCTGTGTAGTTATTACCGGTTGGATGGTCTAATCTGTGTAGTTATTACCGGTTGGGTGGCCTAATCAGTGTAGTTATTTCCTGTTGGATGGCCTAATATTTTAGTTATTACCTGTTGGATGGCCTAATCTGTGTAGTTATGTCCTGTAGGATGGCCTAATATGTTAGTTATTAGCTGTTGGATGGCCTAATCTGTGTAGTTATTTCCTGTTTGATGGCCTAATCTGTGTAGTTATTACCTGTTGGATGGCCTAATCTGTGTAGTTATGTCCTGTTGGATGGCCTAATCTGTATAGTTATTACCTGTTGGATGGCCTAATCAGTGTAGTTATTACCTTTTGGATGGGTTATTCTGTGTAGTTATTTCCTGTTGGATGGCCTAATATTTTAGTTATTACCTGTTTGATGGTATATTCTGTATAGTTATTACCTGTTGGATGGCCTAATCAGTGTAATTATTACCTATTTGATGGTCTATTCTGTCAGTTATTTCCTGTTGGGTGGCCTAATCTGTGTAGTTATTACCTGTTTGGATGGCCTATTTTATTTGTTATTACCTGTTGGATTGTCCAATATGTTAGCTTAGTTATTACCTGTTCGATGGCCTAATCTGTACAGTCATTACCTGTTGGATGGCCTAATCTGTCTAGTTATTACCGTTTGGATGGTCTAATCTGTGTAGTTATTACCGGTTGGGTGGCCTAATCAGTGTAGTTATTTCCTGTTGGATGGCCTAATATTTTAGTTATTACCTGTTGGATGGCCTAATCTGTGTAGTTATGTCCTGTAGGATGGCCTAATCTGTTAGTTATTAGCTTTTGGATGGCCTAATCTGTGTAGTTATGTCCTGTAGGATGGCCTTCTCTGCTAGTTATTAGCTTTTGGATGGCCTAATCTGTGTAGTTATTTCCTGTTGGATGGCCTAATCTGGTAGTTATTACATTTTGAATGGCAAAGTCTGTAGGTATTACCAGTTGGATGGCCTAATCTGTTGGTTATTACCTGTTGGATGTTCTATCTGTGTAGTTACTACCTGCTGAATGGTCAAATCTGTTAGTTATTACTCGTTGGATGGTCTAATCTGTTAGTTATTACCCATTGGATGGTCTAATATGTTAGTTATTTCCTATTTGATGGTCTAATATGTGAAGTTATTACCTGTTGGATGTTCTAATCTGTGTAGTTATTACCTGTTGGATGGCATAATATGTGTAGTTATTACCTGTTGGATGTTCTAATCTGTGTAGTTATTACCTGTTGGATGTTCTAATCTGTGTAGTTATTACCTGTTGGATGGCCTAATATGTGTAGTTATTACCTGTTGGATGGCCTAATCTGTGTAGTTATTACCTGTTGGATGGCCTAATATGTGTAGTTATTACCTGTTGGATGGTCTAATATGTTAGTTATTTCCTATTTGATGGTCTAATATGTGTAGTTAATACCTGTTGGATGGTCTAATCTGTGTAGTTATTAGCTGTTGGATGGTCTGTCTGTGTAGTTATTATCTGTTGATGGTCTAATCTGTTTACCTGTTGGGTGGTCTTGTGTCAATTGAGGACAGTTGAACATGTCAGTAGTTCCAGAGCTAGCACACCTGATTCAACTTGTTAATAAACACAATAATAAAACCTCTGGAATTCTATCAATATAATATGGCTATTAAACAAGAATTTAAAAAACCTTTATGGTTCTACAAAGACCTTTGAGATTGAGAAAGGTTCTTTATATAACCATTCTCCCTGAAACCATTCAAACGTGTACTATATAGCCCCCAAAAGGTTTTTACCAAAGCGGAATCCTATTTTGGTGCTATGTCAAATATTTTTGGAATGGTTCTTTATTGAACCTTAGGAACAGGTAATAGCACCATATAGGTTCCATTTATAACCTTATGAGCACGGTTCTTTATAGAACCTTCAAAAAAAGGTACCATATAGCACCAAAAATGGTTCTGCTCTATTTACAAGCCAAATAACCCTTATTTGGAATAATGGAGTGGGAAGAGAAGAGAGAGAAGGAGATGGAATAATGGAGTGGGAAGAGAAGAGAGAGAAGGAAGAGATGGAATAATGGAGTGGGAAGAGAAGAGAGAGAAGGAGGAGATGGAATAATGGAGTGGGAAGAGAAGAGAGAGAAGGAGGAGATGGAATAATGGAGTGGGAAGAGAAGAGAGAGAAGGAGGAGATGGAATAACAGAGTGGGAAGAGAAGAGAGAGAAGGAGGAGATGGAATAATGGAGTGGGAAGAGAAGAGAGAGAAGGAGGAGATGGAATAATGGAGTGGGAAGAGAAGAGAGAGAAGGAGATGGAATAATGGAGTGGTAAGAGAAGAGAGAGAAGGAGGAGATGGAATAATGGAGTGGGAAGAGAAGAGAGAGAAGGAGATGGAATAATGGTGTGGGAAGACAAGAGAGAGAAGGAGGAGATGGAATAATGGAGTGGGAAGAGAACGTATCCACGCTCAGGTTTTGTGTGTGTTTATTAGCTGGAGGGAAGACAGTAGAGAGAGGGGAGATATGAGGGCAGAGGGGGCGTGATAGTTTTTGGGTGTCCAGCACTATCTCTACCCTCTCCCCTTTCATCCCCGTCTACCCCTTCATCTCTCTCTCCCCGAGCCCAGATAAGTGGAGCCAGAGTCTGTGGGGGTTAGAGATTCCTGTCTGGCACGCACACACACACGGATCTGCCCGCTCTACATTCCTGTGTCGGACTGAGGAAGCAGCCTAGCCGTCTTCCCCTTCTCCTAGAGTCTCCTAAAGTCACAGTATACTTATCACTCACCCCTCTACCTCTCTCTCTTATTCCCCCTATCTAGCCCTCTCTTGTTCTGTCCTTAGTTTCCCTTCCCCATTATTCTCTCTAGTTATATCTCTTTTCTACCACTTTCTCTTTCGTCCTCACTCTACAGCATCTTTTTCCTTCTAGTTTATTGCCTGTATTCTTCCTGCTCTCACTTCTCTTCTCACTCTGTTGAGTCATTTATCACTTGTTCTCTCTTCTTAACCCATGACTCTTCATTCCCTTGCTCTTCCCTTTTCCCTCTCATCTTTTTAGTTGTGTTCCTTTCCTCCCTTCTACTGTCCTCCTTGTACCTTTCCCTCTCTGGGGGTGTGTTTTAGGGCTTAGGATGGAGTCATGCGGGCTCATGCTGTCCTTCTCTCTCATGGTCCCATATATATATTATCCCATATATATATATATATATATAGAGAGAGATCTAGTTCTCTCTGTGTGCGTGTGACCTACCCCTCACTCCATTTAGGGCCTGAGCTCTTCCCCTTCTCAGCGGAAACAGGAAATGACACGTTTGTAGCCTTGAATAAGCGCAGGGGCCTGTGACAGGCTCTGTCCACTGGAGAACAGGGGGAGACCTATTTCATTTGCACGGCTTCTGCTGATTTGATCAAAAGCAATTCATATCAATGGTCCTACTTTCATTTGACAGGAGGAGAAAAAAAAGCAGAGGAGCATCTCACATCCCTCTCCCCTTTCTCCCTCTCTCCGTCTCTCTATTCTCATTCTTTCCTTCTCTATCGCTCTCTCTATCCATCTCTCTATGCTCACCTTAGCTCCAACACCTAGAGATCTCCACTGATCCACCCCTACTAAACTGATGGTAAGATAGCTCTACTGTAGCTTGGCCTGATTTTAGAGTAATAGGTCTTGACCAGGACTTGACCCCGAACACTCAACTACAACCCAATCTCTACCATCTGCTTCTCCTGTCTCTCACTCTGCTCTCCCCCTTTCTCTTCCTTCCCCTCTCTATGTCTTTCTCTGTATACTGTACTACCATGCTGAGTCGTCTTCCAGGCCAGCTGTTAGAGGAAATATAGCCACGGCTACAGGAGGCACACAGGCAGCGTGGACATGAGTAGGTGATACAGCAGCAGGACTAGAGTTAGGAGACTGGAGAGCTGAGCACAGAGAGACGATACAAGGTACAGCCCTTATTCCCTCCCACTTGAGGAGCTGTCTCAGACACCCGACCACCTCGCTCAGACCTGGCAGGCACTCTGCTGTGTCAGAACAAGAGAGAACTCAGCACTGTCTGTCACATGGGTGAGTTGGCCTTAGCCGTAGCTGTAAACTGGTGGCACCACTCCCTTTCTCACTCTCTCTGTCTCTCTCTCAGTTCAATTCAAGGGGCTTTATTGGCATGGGAAACATATGTTAACATGGCCAAAGAAAGTGAAATAGATAATAAAGAAAAGTGAAATAAACAATACAAAATGTACAGTAAACATTACACTCAAACGTTTCAAAGGAAGAGAGACATTTAAAATGTTATATTATGGCTATGTACAGTGTTATAATGGTGTACAAATAGTTCAAGTACAAAAGGGAAAAAAATCAACATACACATAGGTTTGTTCTTCACTGGTTGCCATTTTCTTGCTGCTGTGATGGCACACTGTGGTATTTCACCCAGTAGATATGGGAGGTTATCAAAATTGGATTTATTTTGGAAATCTTTGTGGGTCTGTGTAATCTGAGGGAAATATGTGTGTCTAATATGGTCATCAAGCGCTATGATGACACTGGCTCTCGTGGGGACCGCCACAAGAAGAGAAGACCCAGAGTTACCTCTGCTGCAGAGGATAAGTTCATTAGAGTTACCAGCCTCAGAAATTGCAGCCCAAATAAATGCTTCACAGAGTTCAAGTAACAGACACATCTCAACATCAACTGTTCAGAGGAGACTGTGTGAATCAGGCCTTCATGGTCGAATTGCTGCAAAGAAACCACTACTAAAAGACACCAATAATAAGAAGAGACTTGCTTGGACCAAGAACCCCGAGCAATGGACATTAGACCGGTGGAAATGTGTCCTTTGGTCTGGAGTCCAAATTTGAGATTTTTGGTTCCAAACACCGTGTCTTTGTGAGACCCAGAGTACGTGAACGGATGTTTTCTGCATGTGTGATTCCCACCGTGAAGCATGGAGGAGGATGGTGTGATGGTGTGGAAGTGCTTTGCTGGTGATACTATCTGTGATTTATTTAGAATTCAAGGTACACTTAACCAGAATGGCTACCACAGCGTTCTGCAGTGATACGCCATCCCATCTGTTTTTTTTGTTGTTGTGTGGACTATCATTTGTTTTCAGCAGGACAATGACCCAACACACCTCCAGGCTGTGTAAGATCTATTTTTACCAAGAAGGAGGGTGATGGACTGCTGCATCAGATTACCTCAGTGATCACCCGACCTCAAACCATTTGAGATGGTTTGGGATGAGTTGAACAGCATAGTGAAGGAAAAGCAGCCAACAAGTGCTCAGCATATGTGGGAACTCCTTCAAGACTGTTGGAAAAGCATTCCTCATAAAGCTGGTTGAGAGAATACCAAGAGTGTGCAAAGCTGTCATCAAGGCAAAGGGTGGCTGCTTTGAAGAATATAAAATCTAAAATATATTTAGAAATATAATTTGATTTGTTTAACACTATTTTGGTTACTAAATGATTCCATATGTATTATTTCATAGTTTTGATGTCTTCACTATTATTTTATAATGTAGAAAATAGTAAAAATAAAGAAAAAACCTTGAATGAGTAGGTCCAAATGTTTGACTGGTACTGTGTATGTTGATAGGTGTGGGGCTCAAGCTGCATCCCTGTCTCACCCCACAACCCTGTAGAAATGAATGTGTTTTTTTCCAGTTTTAACTGCACACTTTCGACTGGTACTGTGTGTGTTGATTGGTGTGAGGCTCAAGCTGCAACCCTGTCTCACCCCACAACCCTGTAGAAATGAATGTGTTTTTTTCCAGTTTTAACTGCACACTTTTGACTGGTACTGTGTGTGTTGATTGGTGTGAGGCTCAAGCTGCAACCCTGTCTCACCCCACGACCCTGTAGAAATGAATGTGTTTTTTCCCAGTTTTAACTGCACACTTTTGACTGGTACTGTGTGTGTTGATTGGTGTGAGGCTCAAGCTGCAACCCTGTCTCACCCCACGACCCTGTAGAAATGAATGTGTTTTTTCCCAGTTTTAACTGCACACTTGTTTGTGTACATGTATTTTATTTTGTTTTTCCCCCACACCGCTTTCCATCAATTTGTGTAGCAGACCCTCAAAAGCTTTTTCTGAAATCAAGAAAGCATGAGAAGACTTTGCCTTTGTTTTGGATTGTTTGTTTGTTTGTCAATTAGGGTGTGCAGGGTGAATACGTGATCTGTCGTACTGAAATTTGGTAAAAAGCCAATTTGACATTTGCTCAGTATATTGTTTTCACTGAGGAAATGTACAAGTCTGCTGTTAATGATAATGCAGAGGATTTTCCCAAGGTTGCTGTTGACGCATATTCCACGGTAGTTATTGGGGTCAAATTTGTCTCCACTTTTGTGGATTTGGGTGATCAGTCCTTGGTTCCAAATATTGGGGAAGATGCCAGAGCTGAGGATGATGTTAAAGAGTTTAAGTATCTCTCTTTCTCTCTTTCTCCCTGTGCTTTCAGGACAAAGCCATGCGTGTCTGCTTCGCTTCCCCACCCTACATTGCTCTTTCCCCTCTCCCCCGCTCCCTCTCTCCTTTACCTCCTACTCGCTCACTCTCTCCCTTCCCCTATCATCCTCTCCCCTATCCCTCCGCTCTCTATCTCACTCTCCTTACCCTAGTCCCCACTGACTCTTGCTCTGCCTTCTGCTATCGTTATCGCGCTCTCAAATTCTACTCACTCTCTCCATCTTCTGATATTCTGCTCTCCCTTCTACTCTCTTCCACCCTTCCCATATCCCTCGCTACTCTGCTCTCCTTCTCTCCTTCATCCTACTTTCTCTCCCTTTTCTCTTGCTTTTATTCTATTTACCCTTTTATCCCCCGCTTTCTTTTCCCCATCAGTCTTGTTCTCTTTCAACTCTCTCTCTTTCTCATCTCTCTCTTTCTCATCTCTCTCTCTCTCTCTCTCTCTCTCTCTCTCTCTCTCTCTCTCTCTCTCTCTCTCTCTCTCTCATATTTCTCCCTCTCTCCCACTCTGCTCAATCCTGTTCTGCTAAGCTGCATTAACTCCCAAGATTACCTTGAGCCCTGCAATCCTCCAAACCTACTCCCTCTCCTCCTCGCCCCATCCCTCCCATCCCTCCCTCCATACCTACCCCAATGCCCAATGTACCCCCTCCCCCTTAATCACTCACTCACTCAGTCACTCATATACTCCTTCACCTCTCCCCATTCCAAACTTACCCCTCCCACACTCACTAACCCCCCCAGTCACCTCTCTCCACCGTCCACCTCTTCCCGTTTTTCATCCACCCACCCACACTCACTCATACACCCGCTGCACCCCTCCAACTTTCCCCCAATCATCCACCCACTCTCCATCCACCTCTCCTCTCCTTCCCCTCCCCAAACACATACACAATATGACTACTCCCCACCCCCCTCAACCCATCCACCCACCTACACTCACTCGCCCTCCCACCCTCCCCACCACTACCATTATCACCACCATATTTCCTCTACCCTCCTCTCTTCTCTCTTGTCCTCTTTCTGCCTCCTTCCCTCCTCTCCAGCCTTCAGGCTCTGTTTGATTTATTCCTACCCTCCCTCCTCCCTCCATTTCTCTCTCCATATCTCCTTGGAGGTTGTGGCCCTGCCAGTCCCTAAAAACAACAGAGAGAGAGAGAAAGAGAGAGAGAGTGAGAGAGAATAACAACCTCTTTTACTTTCCATCCTCCCTCCTTTTCTTACCCAGCATGTTTTTCATTCCCCTCTCCCACACTGCTTTTTAAATTGACTCTGAATTCTTGAACTGCTTTAGTGTATCACTCCCCTTCTCCACTGAAATTACTTTTTACAAACTCTGGCACGCTGAGGAAGAAGTTCAACCTCCCCTTTTTACCCTCTCAAACTCTGGCACGTTGAGGAAGAAGTTCAACATCCCCTTTTACCCTCAAACTCTGGCACGTTGAGGAAGAAGTTCAACATCCCCTTTTACCCTCTCAAACCCTGGAATGTTGAGGAAGAAGTTTAACCTCCCCTCCCTCTTTGTACACATACATTAGACTATTGTGTACATATTTGGTATTTTTGTCAACATTGCCCCTGTGAGTGTGTTTGTGATCCCTCTACTTGTCCTAGGCTAGCCAGGACGAGTCGAGTCGCTCTGAATAGACATAAGCGTGAGGACAAAGTGCTAAGACACCCAGGAATGCTTGCAGCAGCGTTGTATGCGACATGAGTAGTGACTCAAAAAGAACACCCAGAGCTGGGATTCAACCCACAGTTTATGGAGCAGGAGTTCACTGCTGAGACCACTGTGCCATCCGTCCACAATCAGTCAACAAAGTGAATCTTAATTCATTACGAAGCTTAACCTTGGACTTTTCTGTTTCATTCCATTAAAAAAAACTCTATCCTTCAATTTAACCAATAGGAATTAATAAAAATCAACCCTATCCTAAACCATAACCCTTCATTTAGCCAATTGGAATGAATGCCTAAATTGTTAACCAATTGGAGTGAATGCCTGAAGTTTCTGTATCCCTAACCTTAACCCTTAACTGAACTGAGTCCAAATTGTGTGCCGAAATACAAGACGTCATCACTAGGGGCATTGGTGAGAGCAATTCCCATTATGTGGGCTTGGGTTTTACTAGGGAGTTGTGGATGGGATGGGCCCTATTACCATTATGTGGGCTTGAGTTTTACTAGGGAGTTGTGGATGGGATGGGTCCTATTACCATTATGTGGGCTTGAGTTTTACTAGGGAGTTGTGGATGGGATGGGTCCTATTACCATTATGTGGGCTTGAGTTTTACTAGGGAGTTGTGGATGGGATGGGTCCTATTACCATTATGTAGACTTGGGTTTTACTAGGGAGTTGTGAATAGGATGGGTCCTATTACCATTATGTAGACTTGGGTTTTACTAGGGAGTTGTGAATTGAATGGGTCCTATTACCATTATGTAGACTTGGGTTTTACTAGGGAGTTGAGGATGGGATGGGTCCTATTACCATTATGTGGGCTTGAGTTTTACTAGGGAGTTGTGAATAGGATGGGTCCTATTACCATTATGTAGACTTGGGTTTTACTAGGGAGTTGTGAATTGAATGGGTCCTATTACCATTATGTAGACTTGGTTTTTACTAGGGAGTTGTGAATAGGATGGGTCCTATTCCCATTATGTAGACTTGGGTTTTACTAGGGAGTTGTGAACGGGATGGTTCCAGCTAGCTCCGGCTCTGAGGATTGCGTGTTCATTCTCAGTGATAGGCACACATTTTTGCAACTTAGAAATTTGATGTTTGGAGCAACTTGGAGATGTTTGGAGAAATGTGCAAAAATGTGTAATTCTGCAGTGAGACTGTGAGAGCTTGTTGGACAGTGAACTTGATTCTGTCACAGTGGGATGGCTAAGCTCTCAGAGGTAGATGTTTCCCCGCCCCAACCTGAACCATTTGGGGATTAAACAAATGTGTTATTGAGAAACTGCCTACTCCTACTGACCTATTCACACTTTGTGTGTGTGTGATAGTTTTAGAAATGGACACCCCAAAATGCCTTAACTCGAAAGAGTGTTGGTTTTCCTAATGGGCGTGGCTACACACACACACAAATGCAGCTGCAGAACAGAAGAGGTCAGAGGTTACATAGGGTCAAATGAACCTCACCTGCCTTTTCTGCCCTGGTGAAACACACACTAATAATACACACCCTTCATAAAACACACACACTCAGATATACTGTTCAGACTGAAACTTAAGGTAACCCCGGTTCTCTGATATTATGAGGGACAAATCTCACTAGTAGAGTATAGCAGAATCAAAGTAGCTCGAAGAACCAATCATACTCATGTGTTGGAGACAGACGAGTCGAGTGGTGAATGAAGGCCCCTTACCTCTAAAGAGCCACCCGCCTGCCCTCTGATTATTCTCGAGCATGCCAAACTTTGTCACACTCTTGGGAGTAGGGGTATGTGGTGAGATGTCTCACTCATAATATCAGAGAACCGGGGTTATGCAAGTAACCTTATTTTCTCTTTCAATTATTTGTTTCAACAGCTCAATGTGGCTCCCAAATCCCACACACTTTCCGAAGCCAGGTAGGTCTCAATATCATCACTCAGAGACACTGAGGACAGAATGCACCAGTATCATCACTCAGAGACACTGAGGACAGTATGTGCCAATATCATCACTCAGAGACACTGAGGACAGAATGCGCCAATATCATCACTCAGAGACACTGAGGACAGAATGCGCCAATATCATCACTCAGAGACACTGAGGACAGAATGCGCGCCAATATCATCACTCAGAGACACTGAGGACAGTATGCTCCAATATCATTATTCAGAGACACTGAGGACAGAATGCGCCAATATCATCACTCAGAGACACTGAGGACAGTATGTGCCAATATCATCACTCAGAGACACTGAGGACAGTATGCGCCAATATCATCACTCAGCAGAGACACTGAGGACAGAATGCGCCAATATCATCACTCAGAGACACTGAGGACAGTATGCGCCAATATCATCACTCAGCAGAGACACTGAGGACAGAATGCGGCAATATCATCACTCAGCAGAGACACTGAGGACAGTATGCACCAATATCATCACTCAGAGACACTGAGGACAGTAAGCGCCAATATCATCACTCAGAGACACTGAGGACAGTAAGCGCCAATATCATCACTCAGAGACACTGAGGACAGTATGCACCAATATCATCACTCAGAGACACTGAGGACAGTATGCACCAATATCATCACTCAGCAGAGACACTGAGGACATTATGCGCCAAAATCATCACTCAGAGACACTGAGGACAGTATGCGCCAATATCATCACTCAGAGACACTGAGGACAGTATGCGCCAATATCATCACTCAGAGACACTGAGGACATTATGCGCCAATATCATCACTCAGAGACATTGAGGACAGTATGCGCCAATATCATCACTCAGAGACACTGAGGACAGAATGCGCGCCAATATCATCACTCAGAGACACTGAGGACAGTATGCTCCAATATCATCACTCAGAGACACTGAGGACAGTATGTGCCAATATCATCACTCAGAGACACTGAGGACAGTATGCGCCAATATCATCACTCAGAGACACTGAGGACATTATGCGCCAATATCATCACTCAGAGACACTGAGGACAGTATGCGCCAATATCATCACTCAGAGACACTGAGGACAGTATGTGCCAATATCATCACTCAGAGACACTGAGGACAGTATGCGCCAATATCATCACTCAGAGACACTGAGGACAGTATGCGCCAATATCATCACTCAGAGACACTGAGGACAGTATGCGCCAATATCATCACTCAGAGACACTGAGGACAGAATGCGCCAATGAGGATGCAGTGACGACTAGCCGCATTGCAAATCTCCTGCAAGGAGATGCCTTTGAACAGTACCCAAGAGGTAGCCATACCTCTGGTGGAGTGAGCCGTTAAGACCCCGGAGGCTATAGATTCCACAATCGAATATGATAACCGTTGACGAGAAAGGAGAGGTTCCCAGGACACAAAGGGTTTGTCGCTCATGCGCAAAGCTGTCATCCTATCCAAGTATACAGTTGAAGTCGGAAGTTTACATACACCTTAGCCAAATATATTTAAACTCAGTTTTTCATAATTCCTGACATTTCATCCTAGTAAAAATTCCCTGTCTTAGGTCAGTTAGGATCACCACTTTATTTTAAGAATGTGAAATGTCAGAATAATAGGAGAGAGAATTATTTATTTCAGCTTTCATTTCTTTCATCACATTCCCAGTGGGTCAGTTTACATACAGTCAATTAGTATTTGGTAGCAGTGCCTTTAAATTCTTTAACTTGGGTCAAATGTTTCGGGTAGCCTTCCACAAGCTTCCCACAATAAGTTGGGTGAATTTTGGCCCATTCCTTACAGCGCTGGTGTAACTGAGTCAGTTTTGTAGGCCTCCTTGCTCGCACACACTTTTTTAGATCTGCCCACACATTTTCTATAGGATTGAGGTTAGGGCTTTGTGATGGCCACTCCAATACCTTGACTTTGTTGTCCTTAAGCGATTTGGCCACAACTTTGGAATTATGCTTGGGGTCATTGTCCATTTGGAAGACCCATTTGCGACCAAGCTTTAACTTCCTGACTGTCTTGAGATGTTGCTTCAATATATCCACATATATCCACATAGATGGCTTCATGAGGGAGGAAAACTCACTGCACCAGTTCCTCCCACAGCAAAGCACCCCCACAACATGATGCTGCCACCTCCGTGCTTCACGGGTGGAATGGTGTTCTTCGGCTTGCAAGCCTCCCCCTTTTTCCTCCAAACATAACGATGGTCACTATGGCCAAACAGTTCTATTTTTTTTTCATCAGACCAGAGGACATCTCTCCAAAAAGTACGATCTTTGTCCTCATGTGCAGTTGCAAACCGTAGTCTGGCTTTTTTATGGTGGTTTTGGAGCAGTGGCTTCTTCCTTGCTGAGCGGCCTTTCAGGTTATGTCGATATAGGACTCATTTTACTGTGGATATAGATACCTTTGTACCTGTTTCCTCCAGCATCTTCACAAGGTCCTTTGCTGATGTTCTGGGATTGATTTGCACTTTTTGCACCAATGTACATTCATCTTTAGGAGACAGAACGCATCTAATTCCTGCGCAGTATGATGGGTGAGTGGTCCCATTGTGTTTATACTTGCGTACTAATGTTTGTACAGATGAAAGTGGTACCTTCAGGCATTTGAACATTGCTCCCAAGGATGAACCAGAACCAGAGGTCTTGGCTGATTTCTTTTGATTTTCCAATGATGTCAAGCAAAAATGCACTGGGTTTGACAGTAGGCCTTGAAATACATCCACAGGTACACCTCCAGTGACTCAAATGATGTCAATTAACCAGAAGCTTCTAAAATGATGTCAATGAATCAGAAGCTTCTAAAGCCATGACATAATTTTCTGTTTTTTCCAAGCTGTTTGAAGGCACAGTCAACTTAGTGTATGTAAACTTCTGACCCACTGGAATTGTGAAACCGTGAATTATTAGTGAAATCAGTCTTGAAACAATTGTTGGAAAAATGACTTGTGTTATGCACAAAGTAGATGTCCTAACCGACTTGCCAAAACTATAGTCTGTTAACAAGAAATTTGTGGAGTGGTTGAAAAACGAGTTTTAATGACTCCAACCTAAGTGCATGTAAACTGTTTAAAGGTGGCGGGTGGGAAGCTCCAAGGCGAGAGAATTGTAATTGCCACTACAACCTGCAAGAAGGATTGGTATACTGGCAGTGTGTCTAGCTCACTCGCCAGTCAAACGGTCTTAAAGAAGAGGTATTTAATCTCCACCCTTTCCAGCGGCTCAAAGGGCTACTGTGAAATAGCCTCAGGCACAATAGACAAATCCCATGACAGGGTAAAAGGCTTGGGAAGGAGACGTGACGAACACCTTTCATGAAAGGCCATAACAAGGGGTGTTTTCCCACCGTATTCTTGTCCAAGCCTGTGTCACAGGCAAAGATAGCAACTCGATAGTTTTCTTGTGATGCGAGGAGATCTATGGACGCTTGACCGTATCCAGATCTGATTCACCACTTGGGGAAGGAGTCTCCAGGACCTTAAATGGGAATTCCCTCTGGACAGTAAGTCTGCTCTTACGTTCAGTACGCTCGGGACATGAGTTGCGCATATGGACAGTAGGTATACTCTGCTCCACAGAAAAGTCCTGGTGGATAGTCTCTGTAAAGCGTAGGGACCAAGTGCCACCCTGGCAGTAGATATATGCCATTACAGTCTGTTCTAATTTATGTGAGCAATGCAGAGCTGTGGGGTCCATACTATGTTACTCCCTAGGGGAGTGCCAGAAACTAAGGGCTTATGTGAAAATAACCCGTCGTCATGACAAATAGAGCGAGAAAGCACGTTAGATGTAAGCATACAGCAATGAACTTCCTCAGATAGCTGTTGAGGATCCGTAGGTCTAGAATGGGGACAACCACTCTACCAACCCCGCCCTACCTGACGAGCTAAACACATTTTCCCCCCACTTCGAGCATAATGAAAACTGGGTCCAGGACTTCCTGACGGCCTGCCCCCAGGTGGTGAAGGTAGGCAACATTACCTCCTCCACGCTGATCCTCAACACGAGGGCCCCACAAGTGTGCGTCCTCAGTCCACTCGTGTACTCCCTGTATACCCACAACTGTGTGGCCTCACGCATTTCCAACTCCATCATAAAGTTTGCTGATGACACAACAGTAGTTGGCCTGATTATCAACAACGACGAGAAAGCCTACAGAAAGGAGGTAGGCACTTTGACAGCGTAGTGCCAGGTCAACAACCTCTCCCTCAACGTCAACAAAACAAAGGAGCTGATTGTGGACGTCAGGAGGAACCAGGTTGGGGACGCCCCCATCCTCATCAAGAGAACTGCCATGGAGGCTGTCAAACATGTCAAGTTCCTCAGCGAACACATCTCTGATGAGCTGAAATGGTTAACCATACAGACACCATGGTGTAGAAGGCACGGCAGTTACTCTTCAACCTCAGGAGGCTGCAGAATTTCGGGCCTGTCCCCGAGGGCCTTCAGTGTTCTGCAGTAGAACCATCGAGAGCATACTGTCGGGCTGCATCACGGGCTGGTACGACAACTCCACTGCTGAGGGTGGTACGATCAGCCGAACGCACCATTGGGTGCTCACTGCCTGCCCCCACCCCAATGGACATTTCTCATACTTACACCTCACCCAATAGACATTTGTCATTGCTACAGTTGTTATTTTATTTTATATTGTCTCATTCACTTCTCTTTTTTTGACCAGCACTGTTGGAACTCAGTACCCTGCGATTACATCTGTGACCCTGTGCTGACAAAACTCATCTAATAGATGTTCAGGAACCAGGAAGTACCGGGAGTAGAAACAGAGGTGGATCTCCACCGCTGATATGGATAGGGTTAACACTAACCCTTTTTTTAATAGAGAGGAGATTTCCTGTTCTAGAATTAATGCCGAGTTGCCAGTCACTATTGATTACCAAATTATGTTTAAAACGGGTGGTCAGAGCAAACTACAGTCTGTACCCCTTTCCCACAATGGACCAGATCCAGTGTATGGACCAGATCCAGGGTATGGACCAGATCCAGGGTATGGACCAGATCCAGGGTATGGACCAGATCCAGTGTATGGACCAGATCCAGGGTATGGACCAGATCCAGGGTATGGACCAGATCCAGGGTATGGACCAGATCCAGTGTATGGACCAGATCCAGGGTATGGACCAGATCCAGTGTATGGACCAGATCCAGGGTATGGACCAGATCCAGGGTATGGACCAGATCCAGGGTATGGACCAGATCCAGGGTCTGGACTGCTCATGCACACCAATTCCCCTGCTTTGTTGGCGAGTCACCCACAGGTCGATAGACCTTCGCTCACCTGAGGTGCCTGGAGCGCCTCTTTTCATTACATTTTGGCTCTGTATCCTTGGCATGATGCTCGACAGGAGTGTCAAGGAAATCTGCTTTCTCTCTGTCCATCAAGATGGACAGGTTGAGCCACAGGGCTCTCTCCCCAACCACTGCAAGGCTCAAAGCACGGCCACAGCCTTGAATGGTGCCCCTGGAGGCTCTGAGGTTGAAGTGTGTGATGGCACAGCTCTCATGCCAAAGGTCTGAGTTAGGAGATTGTGCATCTCCATCTAATAGGCCAGGGACTTAACATTCCGCCCGTACAGAACATGCGGCAGACAAGTAGATCTTTTGATAGATAGACACATAGAAGCGGTCCGTCTTACCAGGGATAAAATTGCCTGTCATTGACAAGGCACTGGGGCTGAGGTGGTTGGGCAGAGGCACCGGTGGCTTGTCGAGGCCCAGCTCCTCCATGTCTTTGACATTCATGTTGATAAAAAGTCTGGTTTAGACCTTGCCAGTTAAAGATTTATCCTAATTGCACTTGGCTGCTGCTACTCAAGCTGCTGCTACTCAAGTCACCCAATACAGACAAGGGCTGATAACCCTGCGCTCAGCGTCGTAACCTCAACAGCACATCTGTGATACGAACAGGTAAACAGGAAAACAGATGAAGTTGCTGAGGAGAGTAGAACTCTTCTGTGAGGAAGAGAAGGAGAATGATCAGAGGGCAGGTGAATGGCTCTTTGGTATGAGGTGAGGGGCTTCATCATTCACCACTCGACCTGTCTGTCTCAGACCGACGAGTATGATTCCATCTTTAACCTTACGACATTCTGGTGAATTCCACGAGTGAGATGTCGAAACGAATAATTGAAAGCGAACCACAACATATAAAACTGTATCTACTGTCCATTAGTTGTAACTCTCCATGGAAGATACTGGATTGGTCTCTCGCTCTCTCTCTCTCGCTCTTTCTCTCTCTTTCTCACACACAGGATATACTGTACGATAAAGACACACACATTTATTTTGTTTGAATCCAATCACCTACATATCACACGCATGCACACACACACACATTCTCAAACAAAGATGCACAGACAGACACACACGCACCACTCACACACACACTACTCACACACATACCACACTCACACACACCACACACCACACTCACACACCACACTCACACACCACACACGCACACACACACCACTCACACGCCATGATACCGCCTATTTGTGTCTTCTCTTAAAATTGTGTTTTATTTAGCATAAATGTTGAAGCCAAGGGTACCCGGCTACCATGGCAACCAAATTAAACTGAGAATCTCTTCAGAAAGCTGAAATTTAAATTATTCTGACCCTTTATGAAAAGACAAATGAAACCGCTGCACTGTGTATGCAGACTACTGTCCTTTGAAACAAAATGAATTGGGATACATATTAACGAAAACATGCCTGTTTTTACGCGTAAAACCATGAACAAAACATGAACATGTAAACACTATGCAGTTTGCATACAATAATACAATCATATGGCCTATCATTCACTATATCAATATAATAATGTATCACATAACATAGACAAAACACATCTTTGAAACCAGCTCCAATGTGTTTGTGTTTTCTCATAGTCCATTCCAATGGGTTTGTGTTTTCTCATAGCCCATTCCAATGGGTTTGTGTTTTCTCATAGCCCATTCCAATGTGTTAGTGTTTTCTCATAGTCCATTCCAATATGTTAGTGTTGTCTCATAGCCCATTCCAATGGGTTTGTGTTTTCTCATAGCCCATTCCAATGGGTTTGTGTTGTCTCATAGCCCATTCCAATGGGTTTGTGTTTTCTCATAGCCCATTCCAATGGGTTTGTGTTTTCTCATAGCCCATTCCAATGTGTTAGTGTTTTCTCATAGTCCATTCCAATATGTTAGTGTTGTCTCATAGCCCATTCCAATGGGTTTGTGTTTTCTCATAGCCCATTCCAATGGGTTTGTGTTTTCTCATAGCCCATTCCAATGGGTTTGTGTTTTCTCATAGCCCATTCCAATGGGTTTGTGTTTTCTCATAGCCCATTCCAATGGGTTTGTGTTTTCTCATAGCCCATTCCAATGGGTTTGTGTTTTCTCATAGCCCATTCCAATGGGTTTGTGTTTTCTCATAGCCCATTCCAATGGGTTTGTGTTTTCTCATAGCCCATTCCAATGGGTTTGTGTTTTCTCATAGCCCATTCCAATGGGTTTGTGTTTTCTCATAGCCCATTCCAATGGGTTTGTGTTTTCTCATAGCCCATTCCAATGGGTTTGTGTTTTCTCATAGCCCATTCCAATGGGTTTGTGTTTTCTCATAGCCCATTCCAATGGGTTTGTGTTTTCTCATAGCCCATTCCAATGGTTTTGTGTTTTCTCATAGCCCATTCCAATGGGTTAGTGTTTTCTCATAGCCCATTCCAATGGGTTAGTGTTTTCTCATAGCCCATTCCAATGGTTTTGTGTTTTCTCATAGCCCATTCCAATGGGTTTGTGTGTTCTCATAGCCCATTCCAATGGGTTTGTGTTTTCTCATAGCCCATTCCAATGGTTTTGTGTTTTCTCATAGCCCATTCCAATGGTTTTGTGTTTTCTCATAGCCCATTCCAATGGGTTAGTGTTTTCTCATAGCCCATTCCAATGGGTTTGTGTTTTCTCATAGCCCATTCCAATGGGTTTGTGTTTTCTCATAGCCCATTCCAATGGGTTTGTGTTTTCTCATAGCCCATTCCAATGGTTTTGTGTTTTCTCATAGCCCATTCCAATGGGTTTGTGTTTTCTCATAGCCCATTCCAATGGGTTTGTGTTTTCTCATAGCCCATTCCAATGGGTTTGTGTTTTCTCATAGCCCATTCCAATGGGTTTGTGTTTTCTCATAGCCCATTCCAATGGGTTTGTGTTTTCTCATAGCCCATTCCAATGGTTTTGTGTTTTCTCATAGCCCATTCCAATGGGTTTGTGTTTTCTCATAGCCCATTCCAATGGGTTAGTGTTTTCTCATAGCCCATTCCAATGGATTTGTGTTTTCCATCACAGAGCATTCGAGATCAAATCTAATTAAATTGTATTTGACACATGCGCCGAATACAACTGTATAGATAATTAGCTTTGAGACTAGTTCTGATCTGTTAAGTGATTATATACAGTATGTCAGGACTAAGGATAACGTTTAAGTTATATTGAAGCATGTTGATATATGATCGTGTCTGATGGTATAGACCTCATAATGAACAGATTGTCTTTGATTAAACCATGTATGATGCTGTCGCTGTTCATATCAGACTGTATAGATGGCTGGTGTTTTAAACTACATTCTAATTGTTGTAATTAGTCATAATAATCTAAGAGTATTATGGTGATCTAAATAATAGATACAAAATAAAAAGCTGTAACTGTCAAAAGTATTGCACACTAATACCATACACAGACAAAAGGACATAGTGTAGCATGGCTTGGCTCCTGTACTGTTGGTGTGTTATTATCTGAGGATAGACAGTGTATTAGGAGGGTTGTGTTTGGCTGAAGGGTGATTAATTGGCTCCTGTACTGTTGGTGTGTTAATATCTGAGGATAGACAGTGTATTAGGAGGGTTGTGTTTGGCTGAAGGGTGATTAATTGGCTCCTGTACTGTTGGTGTGTTATTATCTGAGGATAGACAGTGTATTAGGAGGGTTGTGTTTGGCTGAAGGGTGATTAATTGGCTCCTGTACTGTTGGTGTGTTAATATCTGAGGATAGACAGTGTATTAGGAGGGTTGTGTTTGGCTGAAGGGTGATTAATTGGCTCCTGTACTGTTGGTGTGTTAATATCTGAGGATAGACAGTGTATTAGGAGGGTTGTGTTTGGCTGAAGGGTGATTAATTGGCTCCTA